>NC_073631.1:15170151-15473181 GCF_029407905.1 Bubalus kerabau | reverse complement strand
TCTTGAGAGTCCCTTGGACCCAAGGAGATCCAACCAGTCCATCCTAAATTTGATCAGTCCTGGGTGTTCATTGGAAGGACTGATGTTGAAGCTGAAACTCCAATACTTCACCACCTGATGCAAAGAGCTGACTAATTGGAAAAGACCCTGATGCTGGGAAAGGTTGAGGGCAGGAGGAGAAAGGGACGACAGAGGATGAGTTGGTTGGATGGCATCACTGACTCAATGGACATGGGTTTGGGTGGACTCGGGGAGTTGGTGATGGACAGGGAGGCCTGGCGTGCTGCAGTTCATGGGGTCGCAAAGAGTTGGACATGACTGAGTGACTGAACTGAACTGAACAACAAGTTAGAGGAGAGAAATACTTGACAGAGAAGTCTTTAAGTGACCTTCACAATGATGGCTTTCCAAATGTTATCACTTGGTCTATAGATCTGTCTTGTGTGGCAAGTAAAGCTGAATCTCTTAGGACATGCTCTAGGAGTTTTTATTTAAAGAATAAATCTAGAATATGAGTTTATTTTATAGTTATTTTCTTTTTTCTCCTGAAAATGGAGTTATTAAAAAACAAAAGAAGAATTTAGTATTTCAGGAATCTGGCTCAGGTTCTCCTGGAGACCTGGAGAGCAGCATGCCTGCAGGATTCCTGAAAGTTAATATTATTTCCCAAGCAAATAGCTCAAAAAGTTAAGGTAGTTTCCAAAAGAAGTTCAAAGTCTTGACTGTGTGTGAAATTACTTTTTAAGCCACCATTCATGCATCTTTCTGATCCTCAGCTTTTTTTTTTTTTGTAGAAAATGGCTCTGAAGATATTGATATCCTTCCTAGTGGGCTGGCTTTCATCTCCAGTGTGAGTATTTCCCGTGCTCCTCAGATGTGCAAGTCAACAGCTGTATGCATAGAACATTAGTGTCACCAACACAAGTGTCCCACTTGTGTGTAAACTAGTCAACTAAAAGCACCAAAATGGGATTCCAGAGGCTAACTGAGGCAAGACAGAAGTGCCCAAGCTTGCCTACCCCATGGTGGGCAGTTATATACCCAGGGGAGTGCTGATAAGTGTATATTGAATTCCATTCACTTCCTAGACGAGGCTCCAGATTTGCTCTATGGCTGTCCATCCTCATCATTGCCCTACTGGCTGAGCCTCAGCTTCTGGAAGTCATCTTCCAGATGACTAATCGGTATTCCATCTCATCATGCTTGCCTGAGTTTGGAACTCAGTAAATGTTTGCAGAGTGAATGTTAGCCACGTTACTCAATTCATAACCGTCTTGCATTTCTTTGCATTTCCCAAAAGCATTTCCATTTTGGGTTCCTCAGCATTTAAAGAAAAGCTCTTTCAAAGAGGAGTAAGGAAAAACATGCATTTTATTTCCATTACCACCTTCACAGGTTTGGGATGATTAGGAAGCTATGAGAAGAATTGAACTTCAACACATTAAAATGTTATATTGTAAAAATATTGAAAATTATCATATACTTAGTTAAATCAGTTACAATTTGGAGTGGGACTTAGGATTTTGAAAAAAGTAGATATTAATTACATTTCCAATGTGAATTCTGATTGCTGGAATTGCATGTTCTAATATTCCGTTTGGGCCAATAAAATACTATCAAATAACACATTTTAAAAATCTATGTCTTTTTGGCCAAAAGGAGGGGGGCCCATAAAATATTCCTTAATGGTCCCAATTTCTAAATTCTTCAGTATAGTCAGGGTCTATAGTCATTATGCATTTTAAATTGCTGCTGGTGTGCTATATGTTAGGGTAGGTAGGTGGGAAGGATTTTATGTCTTTAGTTTTCCTCCAAAAACTAAAGCTGTCTAGAAAAGCTTTTTCTTTGTTGACTTAAACTACCTACTGTCAATTTAGATTTTCAATGTGATGCCCAACAGATCTTTAAAAATAATTATTTTATGGCTAGGAGATGTGTAGTTCCTACTGTATGTTTCTTTTCTATTAATATTTTCACTAGAGGTAAGTGTACTGAATTCTTGTTATTCAGCAAGTAGAGATTGTCATCACAAATAATTGTGAGAAACGTTAGCTCTTTTTGCAAAATAACAAACAACTCATTCTTATAGGATAAGGATAATGTTCTTTGCTTATTTTTAATCTTGCTGTACTGCAATAAATTCAAGTCCTTGTTCTTCTTGGTCACCTCCTACTGCCCTTTCCTGCCATCCTAGAACATGTTTGGAAGCTGCTGATTTAGGGAGTAATTCTGTGTGATAGATATTTTTAGCCTATTTAGAGGTGCCAAGCAGGCTATCTGCTTCCTTACCTTGGGACTTGACATGTTTTTTTGCCAGCAAGATTACTCCCTTCCTCACATGTTGCCATCTAACTCCTCGTTCCCTATGAGGGCTCACTGTAGTGGAACTTTAATTCCTCAGAAATATCCCTAACACTCTGTTTCTGGGCAAGGTGGCTCTTCTGTGCCCCCATAGTTTCCCTGTGGGTAGGGTCTTAGATGCCTCCCTGTATCTGATGGGCTTGCTTGGTGCTGCCTCCCTGGATTTCAGTCCTTCTGAGACAGGACTTTGGAGTGTCTGTTGCCATGCTGCACCTGACACAGTGTCTGGCATACATAGGTGCTTGACTGTTTACTGAATATGTGTGCTGGTGAATGAGGGCAGTGGAGGAGTTCAATGCTTGTCCACACGTACCTGTAGTCTGTTGGCGGAAATAAGATGCCTGCACACCCAGGTCATTTTTGCCATTTTCAGGGGTGAATGGTATCAAAATAATTGCAATCCATGCCAAAATTCTTACCTAAGTGCTTTAAACAGAAAACCAAGTATATGCAAAGAGTTTCATTCGTCGTGACACTTACTGTTTGTTGGCCGTGCTCCACCCTTATTCCCCAATCAGATCATTTCCATTTCCAGAGCACCTGATCCTTCTACCAGTTGGCAGTGCCCTCACATTCCTCCAAACTCCCTCCATACTTGCTGCGGGGTTCTGCCCTGAGCAGTGTTCCTGAGCAATATAATATTATCTACTGTCAAACCTTTCTTTATGGCATGGGAAAAAGTTGTACATCACTGTACAACTAATGATCAGAGTGATTTAGGCATTTCACTTCTCTGGGCTTAATTTTCCTTATATGAAAAGAGAAGATTTACCTCAAGTGAAAATGGGAAGAACTGGGTGTCTCTGACATCTTTCCCTGAATGTCACCACTATTTGTGCCACTGGACTTAGTGACGAATTGACTATGAAGGAAAGAGATTTGGAGCCTCCATTGTATGGCCTGATATTGGGGAGAGCAGTGATTCCCTTAACAGAGAATAGATACAAATGAGAGCAAGTATTTGAGGAGAGATGATTTTGATTTTGATCATTTGATTTTGAACTGCCTTTAGGAAGAAGTTGGGATGCAAGCTAGGGCTCCATAGAGAGGTTCCAGGAAAATGTGCATATTTGATAATTACTAATGTAGAAGAAATACCTGAAACCTTATGAATGAGCTCTGCAAGGGAAGAGTGCAGAATGAGAAGGGAGGGATGGATGAGGACAGAGGGAGGGAAGGGCAGGAAAAGAAGCAGTAATTCTATGTGGAAATTCTACTTTTGATTTTTTGATAAGAAATAAAAGTTATACCATAGTGTCAAATGCCACAGAGATACAGATAAGGAGATATGGAAGGATTATTAAGTAAGACATTTTGGAGGCCGTTGATATGACCTTTATAGAGGTATTTCTAGAAACTGGTAGAATATGGATTCCAGAGAATTAAGAGTTGGAGCAATTCAAACCAAGGCAACAAGGTCAAGTGATGTTTCTAAAAAATTTGACAGTGAAGGAAGGTGAGAAAAATGCCTGTTTGAAGTAGTAAAGTTGGAAAATATTTATTTCAGGGAAAGAGAAATGAGCAATTTTTCAGGTAAAAGAAGGGGACACTGGTGAAGAATGAGTGGTGAATTCTAAAGACAGACCCTAGAGATCAGGGAATTAACTAAGAACAGAAGGATATTCTTTCCTTAGAAAAGAGGGCGAAAGGATGAGACTTGATAAAACTGAAGAATAAACTGAGGTATAAAGGAGGGAATGAGTAAATTCATGTTGAATGGCATGGATTTTTTTTTTTTTTTTCCAGTGAAAAAGGAGGTAAAGTCATCCACTGAGAATACAGAAAGATGGTGTGGTCTATGGAAGATAATGAAATAAATCCAGAAGAGATACTTAGAGATACACAGTAGTTTACATATTAGAATAAACACAAATATTGATAAAGAATATTAAATGTCTGACTGAAGTTGAGATGATAACTTTGTAGTATTTTTCAACCTGATTTTAGACTGCTGCTGCTGCTGCTAAGTCGTTTCAGTCGTGTCTGACTCTGTGTGACCCCATAGACAGCAGCCCACCAGGCTCCCCCATCCCTGGGATTCTCCAGGCAAGAACACTGGAGTGGGTTGCCGTTTCCTTCTCCAATGCATGAAAGTGAAAAGTGAAACTGAAGTTGCTCAGTCGTGTCCAACTCTTAGAGACCCTATGGACTGCAGCCTACCAGGCTCCTCCGTCCATGGAATTTTCCAGGCAAGAGCCCTATATAAAAGTTAGAACAGGGCAAAGAGACTTTATAGAGAATTTGATAAGGAAGCAGTGAGCAAAGAGTGAGTCTTTCTTAGAAGACAGGCTCTTAACTGATGATGGCAAGATTCGAGGTCTGGAAGCAGAAGTGCATGGCTCAGGGCTGTTAAAAGACACTTGCTCTTTGGAAGAAAATCTGACAAACCTAGACAGTGTATTAAAAAGCAGAGACATCACTTTGCCAACAGAGGTGTGCATAGTCAAAGCTATGGTTTTTCCAGTAGTCATGTACAGATGTGAGAGTTGGACCATAAAGAAGGCTGAGCACCAAAGAATTGATGCTTTTAAACTGTGGTGCTAGAGAAGACTCTTGAGAGTCCCTTGGACTGCAAGGAGATCAAACCAGTCAATCCTAAAGGAAATCAACCCTGAATGTTCATTGAAAGAACTGATACTGAGCTGAAGCTCCAATACTTTGGCCACCGGCTGAGAAGAGCTGACTCAGTGGAAAAGACCCTGATGCTGGGAAAGATTAAGGGCAGGAGAAGGGCATGACAGAAGATGAGATGATTATATGACATCATCGACTCAATGGACAAGAGTTTGAGCAAAGTCCTGGAGATAGCAAAGGACAGGGAAGCCAGGCCTGCTGCAGCCATGGGGTTGCAAAGAGTTGGACATGACTTGGCAACTGAACAGCAACAACAGGGGCATGCTGATCTGTCCTCTAGGTGTGGTCACTTAAGGAGGATGAATGATAGAGGGAATAGCCCTTCCACCGATGGGCTTCAGTGGCTGGTATTATCTGAGGAAAGCCAGGTTTCTTATAAGATTTAAGCACAGAAGGACTATTCTAAGAAAAGTTTGAAGATATAGGCAGAGTTATTTGCTGTAGTCGATGGGGTCACAAAGAGTCAGACAAAACTGAGTGACTCAACAACAACGAATTTGGAACTGAAGACCTACTCTCCCAGAGGTCAGGGGTGAAGCAATGGAAAGTCCAAGAATAGTATGAGTAAAAGTGTGTGTGTGTGTGTGTGTAAGAGAGGGAGGGAGGAAGGAGAGAGAGAGTGCAAGGGAGAAGTTAGAGTAGAAAGAAAGAGAGAAAAGGAAAGAATTTAAACTGGGTATAAGTAGACATGAGTGTACAAGAAAATATACAATGTTGTTGATGTTTACATACATCAGAGTGATAGAGGAAAGATACAAGGAGGAAGTAGGCTGAGTTTTATAATTAGTATAGAATAAACCAATCCTAAGTTTTGACACAGTGACCTCGGATGCAGCAAAGGTCCAGTACATTCAGGACACCTATTATTGGTTGATAAATACCTGGTCCTTCCAGTAGAAACAGCCACTGTACAAGTTACTGGAATGAATGTTTTACAGTATTTGGAGAAAAGGATTCACATTCAAATCTTTGGACCAATCTGTAGGAACCAAACAGGTCGGAAATAGTCAACTCAATGAAACTGGTTCTCCTATTAATTCTTAGCTAATCCCACCTTTGTCGTTACATAATATAACAATGCAGGGTGTAACAATGCTCTCACCCTACATTGTTATATTATATAATGACAAAGAGTAGGATCAGCTAAGAATTAATAGGAGAACCAGTTTCATGGCCACCTGATGCAAAGAGCTGACTCATTTGAAAAGACCCTGATTCTGGGAAAGATTGAGGGCAAGAGGAGAAGGGGACGACAGAGGATGAGATGGTTGGATGGCATCACCGACTCAATGGACATGGGTTTGGGTGGACTCTGGGAGTTGGTGATGGACAGGGAGGCCTGGTGTGCTGCAGTTCATGGGGTCGCAAAGAGTTGGACACAACTGAGCAACTGAACTGGACTGAACTGAGGGTGGGAGCAGTGCAATGAAACCATACACCCTAGGACTAGAAAGAACCTCAGTAACTAAATATTTTAACTTCCACATTTTATAAATAAGTAACCTGTAGCTTAGGCAGGTTAAGGGACTCAAACAAAGTTATTCAGCTTAGTCTCTTGTATTATGCTCTTTGGCTTAACCTCCTCTCTATATATATTAAAAACTGAAGATAGGTTCTTCCCATATTCCCATTCCCAATGGCTTGGATGACACTGGTAATCCTTCAAATCAGATAATGGCAACACCTGACAGTGTAAAAAAATCCCAGAAATCTATCAAAGAAATTTAGAGCTTTGAACATTTTTGTTTCTCTGTTTCTTAAAGGGATTAAAATATCCAGGCATGCCAGACCTTGCACCAGATAAGCCAGGACGAATCTTCTTGATGGATTTAAATGAGCAAAACCCTAGGGTCCAGGAATTAAACATCAGTGATGGTTTTGACAAAGCATCCTTTAATCCACATGGAATGAGTACTTTCATTGACAAAGGTAAAACCTGAATGCTTAAGAATAAGGGGGAAATGAGGGAAATACCAAACCACTCATCCTCAAACTACCCAGCATGTATGTCAAAGGAGAGAAGATGCTATTTTACCATAAAGGTATATATTTGTGAGATAATAAATGTATATCAAAACATTTTTCTAATTGCATGAAAGAGGGGAAGATTAGATTGTGGTCAAACCCTCTTTCTCCTATTCCCTTTTCATCTCACCATCAAAACCAGTCTGAATGTTGTTCTCAGAAATCTAACATATAAATTAAAGGCCCTTTGAAAATAATCATGTGACATCATGCTGCTGCTGCTGCTGCTGCTGCTAAGTCTCTTCAGTTATGTCCGACTCTGTGCGACCCCGTAGATGGCAGCCCACCAGGCTCCCCCATCCCTGGGATTCTCCAGGCAAGAACACTGGAGTGGGTTGCCATTTCCTTCTCCAATACATGAAAGTGAAAAGTGAAAGTGAAGATGTGACATTATAAAACAACATAAAAGAAAACAATGGATGAATTTAGACATGATCAAAATTAAGATCTTCAAAAGATACAACCAGTATACCACAGGTAACTCTGCTCAAGGTTGTGTGGCAGCCTGGATGGGACAGAGTTTGGTGGATAACGGATACATGTATGTGTGTGGCTGAGTCCATTTGCTGTTCACTTTAAACTATCACAACATTGTTAATTGGCTATGCTCTAAGAAAAAGTAAAAAGTTTATTAAAAAATAATAAAATACCAGGTGATACACTTCTATTAAGATGAACTAAATAAAGAAAAAAACACCACCAAGGAAGTGAGATGGAATATTATTTGGCAATAAAAATAAATGAAGTACTGATGAACCCCGTAAGCATTACCCTAAGTGAAAGAACTCAGTCACTAAATGCCACATGCTGTATGATTCCATTTATATTAAATGTCCAGAACAGGTACATTTATAGAGACAAAAAGTAGATTCATGGTTGGCAGGGACTCAGGAAAGTGGGGAATGGGGCGTGACAGCCAATGGATATGGGGTTTCTTTGGGGGAATGATGAAAATATTCTGGAACTAGTAGACAACTCTGTGAATACATTAAAAACACTAAACTGTACATTTTCAAAGTGTGAGTTTAATGCCAAGTGAATTATATCTTATAAAAGCTGTCACAGAAAACTGAGCATAATTATGAATACACTGTATTATATATGCTTTAAAATAATATTATTTTTCTTTATAGTGTATAAGTCCAGACTAACAATTTTTAAATATTTGTGGGTCTACAGAAGAATGAAACCTCTCTAGTAGTAATGACATAAAAAGGAGGAGAAATGAAAGTGTTGCAAATCAAAATTTTTGAATGAATGGTGTTTTAATTCTTCCAATTACATACTGGAGTTACAATGCATTGTTAAATATAAATTCACTAGAGTAATTTCAGTGAACAAAAAAATATTAATAATTATCTCAGTCCACTTATCCAATCAATCTGTTTCATTCCTTTCATCTGAACCAATAGAGACTTGCTAATTTTTAAATAAATGGGTACCCTTTAAATAGCTCAAAGCTATTTTTGTTATTGTTCAGTCACTCAGTTATGTCCAACTCTTTGCGACCCTATGGACTGCAGCACACCAGGCTTCCCTGTTCTTTACCATCTCCTGGAGCTTGCTCAAACTCATGTCTATTGAGTCAGTGATGCCATCCAACCACCTCATCCTCTGTCGTCCCCTTCTCCTCTTGCCTTCAATCTTCCTGTGCATCAGGGTCTTTTACTAAGTTAAATATTCCCCTGAAATCTATAATAATATATGATGTGTATTTGCTTAGCAAGCTCTTCTTTAAAAGATAATTGTACCTAACAGTTTTATATTGTTCTTCAGTTCATAATGTACTTTCATATATAATTTATTCCTCAAAATAAAACACTGGGCCCAACCTTGACTCTTCTCCTCTCCCTGCCCCATTCAGTTGACTATTTACAATGTTCTGTCCAATCCACCCCTCACAGAACTCTCCAAGCTGCTCACTTCTCCCTATCCTTCCTGCACCATCCCAGTCCAGATCCCCAGCATGTCTTTCCTAGATTCTGCAGTGGCCTCTGATGGTACCTGCCCTCTTATATCACTTCAAATCATTTTATAAGCAAGTAGTTATTTTCTGTGCAAATGTGGTCATGTCACTCCCTTCTAAAAATTCATCATATGATTCCCATCACTCTCAGAAGTGAAAGTTGTTTTTTCTGTTTTTTTTTTTTTTTAAGCTAGGACCATTTACCGATTAATCCTCAGGCATATAATCAGGTTTTCAGAAGTTGAGTGTATTATTATTAACATCTTATTTTATTCATTAGTGACCTCCCCTAATTATGTATTTAATTCACAAGGCCAAAACATTATACATAAATTGGCATGCATGAGAAGATAGAGAATAAAAGTCTTCTCACCAGGCATCTCTTAAATGAAAAAAAGGTCTTAAGAAGGGGGTAAAACCAGGGCAGCACATATATTTTTCATGCTGTGACCAGCAAGAGTGTCTTGTTGAAGGGCCACGTGGGGACTAAATCCTACTTGTCCCCTGTCAAGTCCCTGGAAAAGAGTTGGGTCAGACCAAAAGAAAGGTTCATCTGTGAGGAAGCACTTTTCCTTAATTCAGATAAAGCTGCCCATGTGTTTCAGGGGCCCTGAGGATAAGCCCCACATCTCAGAGCTCCAGCTTCCAGCTTGCTCTACTGCATAACTGGAAACCCCAAGAAGGGAACTGAGGAGATGAATGCAGATCCAGTCCTGAGTGGAAGCATGGGCTCAGGTTTTTTCAAACTCTGGAGCTCATCTGATTTAGAGCTCCTGGTAAGTTAGAAAAGACTACTCTGACAAGCCAGAGTACCTTAATCTGGTTCACATCACAGCAGTTCACATTCCAGTATGAGAACAGACCCAGGTGAACATTCCTGAGGCTGGTTATAACCTAGAACTGGCTAATCTATCTTCTCCTACACTCATATTTACATTTCACATCGGTTGGGTTCACAAATAAATACCGTTTCTGCAACCTCAGGTATGGTGACTTGTGTTAGGGGTTCATTCTCTAACTGGGAGGTGTTTAATATGTTTACTCAGGCCTGATACCTCTTGAATGTGTGTTGCAATGTAGGCTTTTCTCATAGAAAAGAATTCTCGGGAAAGCTTCATTTGCCTGTACCCACTTCTGTTTGTTGAAGGGCCACTTGGGGAAACCACATCTATGTTTATGCACCATGGTAGCTCTGCAGCTTCCTGTTAGAGAGGGTGTGCAGGTGAGGCTGAAGGGAGCATTGCAGAAATATCTGGGCTTGGCTTTGCCACTGGGTGTTGGTAAAATTGCTCATAAGTCATTAACCTACTGAGTGTCAGTTTCTTCAATAAAATGGGGATTCTGGCATTTGTTTGACTTACATCAGATGGGTTGTGGGGATCACATACAAGATGTGTGTAAGAAAAATCCTTGGACATAATCAAGTTCTATACTATGTCTAAAATAGTTGAAATTGAAGCCAACTTCTTGGAAATTATGCCTTTTCTCCAATTTAGACCAAACTGTATATCTTTATGTTGTGAATCATCCCCACATGGACTCCACCGTGGAGATATTTAAATTTGAGGAACAACAACGTTCTTTGGTATACCTGAAAACTATAAAACACGAACTTCTCAAAAGGTATGGAATTATTTTGCACTTCTATTTATTTTGCGCCTCTGCTGTGTGCTTTGTTTTCTTAGTTCAGCAGGCTGTCTTATTATTTTTATTAGTTTTTATTTTTTTGGAGGCTAATTACTTTACAATATTGTATTGGTTTTGTCATACACTGACATGAATCTGCCACAGGTGTACATGTATTCCCCATCCTGAATGCCCCTCCCACCTCCCTCCTCATCCCATCCCTCTGGGTCATCCCAGCGCACCAGCCCCGAGCACCCTGTATCATGCATCAAACCTGGACTGGCGATCCATTTCATATATGATAATATACACGTTTCAATGCCATTCTCTCAAATCATCCCACCCTTGCCCTCTCCCACAGAGTCCAAAAGACTGTTCTACACATATATGTCTCTTTTGCTGTCTCTCATACAGGGTTATCATTACCATCTTTCTAAATTCCACATATATGCGTTAGTATACTGTATTGGTGTTTTCCTTTCTGGCTTACTTCATTCTGTATAATAGGCTCCAGTTTCATCCACCCCATTAGAACTGATTCAAATGTATTATTTTTAATAGCTGAGTAATATTCCATTGTGTATATGTACCACAGCTTTCTTATCCATTCGTCTGCTGATGGACATCTAGGTTGCTTCCATGTCCTGGCTATTATAAACAGTGCTGCAATGAACATTGGGGTACACATGTCTCTTTCGATTCTGGTTTCCTTGGAGTGTATGCCCATCAGTGGGATTGCTGGGTCATCAGATCAGATCAGTCACTCAGTCGTGTCCGACTCTTTGTGACCTCATGAATCGCAGCACGCCAGGCCTCCCTGTCCATCACCAACTCCCGGAGTTCACTCAGACTCACGTCCATCGAGTCAGTGATGCCATCCAGCCATCTCATCCTCTGTTGTCCCCTTCTCCTGCTGCCCCCAATCTCTCCCAGCATCAGAGTCTTTTCCAATGAGTCAACTCTTCGCATGAGGTGGCCAAAGTACTGGAGTTTCAGCTTTAGCATCATTCCTTCCAAAGAAATCCCAGGGCTGATCTCCTTCAGAATGGACTGGTTGGATGTCCTTGCACTCCAAGGGACTCTCAAGAGTCTTCTCCAACACCACAGTTCAAAAGCATCAATTCTTCGGCGCTCAGCCTTCTTCACAGTCCAACTCTCACATCCATACATGACCACAAGAAAAACCATAGCCTTGACTAGACGAACCTTTGTTGGCAAAGTAATGTCTCTGCTTTTCAATATGCTCTCTAGGTTGGTCATAACTTTCCTTCCATGGAGTAAGCGTCTTTTAATTTCATGGCTGCAGTCACCATCTGCAGTGATTTTGGAGCCCCCCAAAATAAAGTCTGACACTGCTTCCACTGTTTCCCCATCTATTTCCCATGAAGTGATGGGACCGGATGCCATGATCTTCGTTTTCTGAATGTTGAGCTTTAAGCTAACTTTCTCACTCTCCACTTTCACTTTCATCAAGAGGCTTTTTAGTTCCTCTTCACTTTCTGCCATAAGGGTGGTGTCATCTGCATATCTGAGGTTATTGATATTTCTCTCGGCAATCTTGATTCCAGTTTGTGTTTCTTCCAGTCCAGCGTTTCTCATGATGTACTCTGCATATAAGTTAAATAAACAGGGTGACATATGGCAGTTCTATTTCCAGTTTTTTAAGGAATCTCCACACTGTACTCCATGGTGGCTGTCCTAGTTTACATTCCCACCCACAGTGTAAGAGGGTTCCCTTTTCTCCACACCCTCTCCAGCATTTATTGCTTGTAGACTTTTGGATCGCAGCCATTCTGACCAGCATGAAATGGTACCTCATTATGGTTTTGATTTGCATTTCTCTGATAATGAGTGATGTTGAGCATCTTTTCATGTGTTTGTTAGCCATCTGTATGTCTTCTTTGGAGAAATGTTTAGTTCTTTGGACCATTTTTTGATTGGGTCATTTATTTTTCTGGAATTGAGCTGCAGGAGTTGCTTGTGTATTTTTGAGATTAATTCTTTGTCAGTTGCTTTGTTTGCTATTATTTTCTCCTATTCTGAAGGCTGTCTTTTCACCTTGCTTATAGTTTCCTTTGTTGTGCAGAAGCTTTTGATTTTAATTCGGTCCCATTTGTTTATTTTTGCTTTTATTTCCAATATTCTGGGAGGTGGATCATAGAGGATCCTGCTGTGATTTATGTCAGAGAGTGTTTGCCTATGTTTTCCTCTAGGAGTTTTATAGTTTCTGGCCTTACATTTAGATCTTTAATCCATTTTGAGTTTATTTTTGTGTATGGCATTAGAAAGTGTTCTAATTTCATCTTTTTACAAGTCGTTGACCAGTTTTCCCAGCACCACTTGTTAAAAAGATTGCCTCCTTTGTCAAAGATAAGGTATCCATACGTGTGTGGATTTATCTCTGGGCTTTCTATTTTGTTCTATTGATCTATATTTCTGTCTTTGTGCCAGTACCATACTGTCTTGATGACTGTGGCTTTGTAGTAGAGCCTGAAGTCAGGCAGGTTGATTCCTCCATTTCCATTCTTCTTTCTCAAGATTGCTTTGGCTATTCGAGGTTTTTTGTATTTCCATACACATCGTGAAATTATTTGTTCTAGTTCTGTGAAAAATACCATTGGTAGCTTGATAGGGATTGCATTGAATCTATAGATTGCTTTGGGTAGTATACTCATTTTCACTATATTGATTCTTCTGATACATGAACACGGTATATTTCTCCATCTATTAGTGTCCTCTTTGATTTCTTTCACCAGTGTTTTATAGTTTTCTATATATAGGTCTTTAGTTTCTTTAGGTAGATATATTCATAAGTATTTTATTCTTTTCGTTGCAATGGTGAATGGAATTGTTTCCTTAATTTCTCTTTATGTTTTCTCACTGTTAGTGTATAGGAATGCAAAGGATTTCTGTGTGTTGATTTTATATCCTGCAACTTTACTATATTCATTAATTAGCTCTAGTAATTTTCTGGTGGAGTCTTTAAGGTTTTCTTTGTATAGAATCTTATCATCTGCAAACAGTGAGAGTTTTACTTCTTCTTTTCCAATCTGGATTCCTTTTATTTCTTTTTCTGCTGATTGCTGTGGCAAAAACTTCCAAAACTATGTTGAATAGTAGTGGTGAGATTGGGGGTACCCTTGTCTTGGTCCTGACTTTAGGGGAAATGGTTTCAATATTTCACTATTGGTAACTTTTGCTGTGGGTTTGTCATATATAGCTTTTATTATGTTGAGGTATGTTCCTTCTATTCCTGTTTTCTGGAGAGTTTTTATCATAAATGGATGCTGAATTTTGTCAAAGGCTTTCTCTGCATCTATTGAGATAATCATATGGTTTTTATTTTTCAATATGTTAATGTGGTGTATTACATTGATTGATTTGCAGATATTGAAGAATCCTTGCATCCCTGGGATAGAGCCCAATTGGTCATGATGTATGCTCTTTTTAATATGTTGTTGGATTCTGTTTGCTAGAATTTTGTTAAGGATTTTTTGCATCTATGTTCATCAGTGATATTGGCCTGTAGTTTTCTTTTTTTGTGTGGCATCTTTGTCAGGTTTTGGTATTAGGGTGATGGTAGCCTCATAGAATGAGTTTGGAAGTTTACCTTCCTTTGCAATTTTCTGGAAGAGTTTTGAGTAGGATAAGTGTTAGCTCTTCTCTAAAGAGCAGGCTATCTTAAACTTTTGTTTTGAAGTGTTTTTTTTTCCCTAAACCTTTCTAAAGGTTCCCATGGTGACACTGCCCTGCACCTCACTAGAAATTGCTGTATTTAGTATTGAATATCTCTAACTTTTGGAAAGCATTTTAATCCTATAAAGGTGCTCATTTATATTCCCAAACTCTAATTCCATCCTTGGTAACACAGCAGTGCAGTACCTGCTATTGGGCTCTTTAAACACCCACACCCTCTAGTTGTCCTTGTAGGTTGTAATCTGAAAGCCACACCCACTGGGTGTTATAACCAGCCTCCAGAAGGACCATTCCTTTGTTCAATCAAAGCTTTAAAGTAGAATTTGAAGGGGGGGGGCGGGGGGGCGGGAAAGGCCTGGAGGCACATATACAAATTCACACTTATCAAGTGTTGACTATGTGCCAGGCATTGTGCCAAAATACCTGATCCACCTCTTCTCACAACTGCCTTTAGTAACAGGCAGTAGTAAACACACTTAGAGCAGTTTGGGGCCAAGTTACTTCCCCAAGTTATATAACTTGTAAGTGGCTGAATTAGGTGTAAACCTTGACCTATCTGAATTCAAAGCTGGGCTCTTACTCACTGTGATGAACATCTTTTAGAAAAATTCTAAGTTTTTTTATGGGCTAGGTTGCCTGTTCCGAGCCTGTAATGAACTATGAAGAATCTTTTATAAAACAGACTCAGCATTAAAAGACTGGTTCTAAAACAGTAGAGGTCCATCTTTGCATCAGGAAGAAGAGTAGGGAAAGCAAAGGAACGAAATTCATCTTCTCTCCTTTGCTGTCTTTCTCAACGACATATTTTAATGTCTCCAAACAGAATTAGGGGGCAACAAAAGCAGAGGGGAGGAAGTAAGAGAACTTAACATTGTTGACTTCTCCCATGATGTGTCGTGTTGGGTTCTGAGGCATGGTGGGGACTAGGACTGCCACAAGGTAACTGAGAAACTGTGGACCAACCCCTTAACCTGTGCTTCAGTGTTCTTCAGCAAAATGGGGATTTTCTCACAGGCCTGATTACCTACCTGGTGATTGTGAGGATCAAATGCAACAATGTCATCTCATGGGAATAGCTCCTCGGCATAGCCGGAGGGAAAACTTGAGACACAATTCCTTTATTAGGGAGGACCACCCCAGGATACAAAAATCAGAGACCAACCTGAGGCAGGGGAAGGGCAGTGTCATAGGTTGAACTGTGTCCCTTCAAAAAGATAAGTTGAAATTTTAACCCCCGTCCCATACATCAAAACATGACCTTATTTGGAAATAGGAAGTTTGTAGATGTAATTAGTTAAGATGAGGCTATATTAGAGCCTGCCTTTAATCCAATACAACTGATGTCCTTATAAGAAGACAGACAGCAAATGACACAACAAATCTGTTGTCTTAAGCCTCCCAGCTTGTGGTAACCTTTTTACAGCAGCACTATTCACAAGAGACTATGCCAAAGCCTTTGACTGTGTGGATCACAATAAACTGTGGGAAATTCTGAAAGAGATGGGAATACCAGACCACCTGACCTGCCTCCTAAGAAATCTGTATGCAGGTCAGGAAGCAACAGTTAGAACTGGACATGGAACAACAAACTGGTTCCAAATAGGGAAAGGAGTATATCAAAGCTATATGTTGTTACTCGGCTTATTTAACTTATATGCAGAGTACATCATAAGAAACGCTGGGCTGGAGGAAGCATAAGCTGGAATCAAGATTTCCAGGAGAAATATCAATAACCTCAGATATACAAATGACACCATCCTTATGGCAGAAAGCAAAGAAGAACTAAAGAGCCTTTTGATAAAAGTAAAAGAGGAGAGTGGAAAAGTTGGCTTAAAACTCAACATTCAGAAAACTAAGATCAAGGCATCTGGTCCCATCACTGCATGGCAAATAGATAGGGAAACAATGACAGACTTTATGTTTTGGGGCTCCAAAATTACTGCAGATGGTGACTGCAGCCATGAAATTAAAAGACGCTTACTCCTTGGAAGAAAAGCTATGACCAACCTAGACAGCATATTCAAAAGCAGAGACATTACTTTGCCAACAAAGGTCCATCTAGTCAAAGCTATGGTTTTTCTAGTTATCATTTATGGATGTGAGAGTTGTACTATAAAGAAAGCTGAGCACTCAATAATTGATGCTTTTGAACTGTTGTGTTGGAGATACTCTTAGAGTCCCTTGGACTGCAAGGAGATCCAACCAGTCAGTCCTAAAGGAAATCAGTCCTGAATATTTACTGGAAGGACTGCTGCTGAAGCTGAAACTCCAATACTTTGGGCACCTGATGTGAAGAACTGACTTATTGGAAAAGACCCTGATGCTGGGAAAGATTGAGGGCAGGAGAAGAAGGGGACAACAGAGGATGAGATGGTTGGATGGCATCACTGACTCAATGGACATGAGTTTGAGTAAACTCTGGGAGTTGGTGATGGACAGGGAGGCGTGCTACATCCATGGGGTTACAAAGAGTCAAACATGACTGAGCAACTAACCTGAACTGAACAAATACAGAAGAGAGTCTATAGTAAATATATTTGTCAAGCCAGCCACTGCTAAGTGTGACTGACTACTTGAAATCATGCGATTGCCCTCCAATAAGCAACACAGGCATCATTTCAAGACAGTCTAGTCAAGATAAGAAAAGAAGAGGAATTTATCCACCAGCCCCATCTTTCAGTAGTCAAAGGTTTGCTTCAAGGGTTGTTAATTCCTGCACATAGCTCCTTATGCAGGCAAATCTGGTGATAGCCTGTGCTTTGATAACAATCTGGAAGCCTGGAAGTAGGAGTAAGAGGCCCATAACAGACATGGGCAAGGCACTAGAAGGTACACTGTGGAATTATGTCAGGTCCCATGCAGAGCAGGGTGAAGCAGTGCCAGCTGGAACAGAGCAGGTGGGCTTTGAGGACTTTGAGAGGTGCCCTGATGAACACAATGACAAGGCATTTCAAGAGGTGGAAGAAAGTGCTACAGGACATATTATGAGGGAGTTTAACTTAATCTATGGTGTTGGGCAATACCTCTTCGAAGAAGGACTGTGTAAACTGAGACCTATAAGAGAAGTAGCCCAACAAACTTGGGAAAATCATTATACACCAAAACCTCAAAGTAGCTCCTAATTCATCCAAATTTTTCTTTCCTGAATTAAGTCTAAACTTGTATAGGTGTAACTGAATCACTTTGTTATACACCTGCAACTAACATCATTGTTAACTGACTATACTCTAATATAAAATAAAAAATTTTTAAATCATGTATACCATGAGAAAGGGTGGCACATTAAACTTTTTGACAATATTGTATATTTTACAAAGTTGCTGCATAAAGGAGCTTCACGCACACACACAAAGTTCCATTGTTTTTCTTGCATTTTTTTTCAAGTCATCTCTTTTTTTCTTTTCCAAAATGGAACTGACTTTGTTTTTATTGACTTTTGTTGTAAGACTTGCTTCATTTAAAATTTTTAATGGTATTAAAGAACATAAATAAGAAAGAATAACACTCATAATCCCACCTATGCAGAGAAAATATAACGGTCAGACTGATCTGGGTCTTGGTGCAATAATAGAAAAGAAAACCCCTAACTCTTTCACAGCTCAAATGATGAAGTTGTTTTGTTTTCTCACTTATGCTATGTACACTGTAGATTCAGGAAGTCAGTTGTATGGTGTCCTCATGTAGAACCCTAAGACAGGACCACACTTTACCAGAAAAGTTGCTGGTTACTGTGGGAGAGTGAGGAAAGCATTCTGGCTCTCAAAGCCTCCCATCTCAGAAGCTAATATATCATTTCATTTTCATTGGCCAGAGCAAGTCACATGGCTGTGCCTAACTCCAAGGGCATGGAGAAGCCTAATTCAAGAAAGAAGAGAACCAGAACTGCACCATGACCACCACAGATAACTACTATTAACATTCACAAGCTAACAGATTTAGATTTGGGGTTTATCTGTAAACTTATCTGTTTTTGCTGACTCCTATGGAAGGGAAGGGACTGTGAGCCACCCGGGAAGTCCCTTCCCTTCCATCAGATCTGATCAGATCAGTCGCTCAGTCATGTCCTACTCTTTGCGACCCCATGAATCACAGCATGCCAGGCCGCCCTGTCCATCAACAACTCCCAGAGTTCACACAGACTCACGTCCATCGAGTCAGTGATGCCATCCAGCCATCTCATCTTCTGTCGTCCCCTTCTCCTCTTGCCCCCAATCCCTCCCAGCATCAGAGTCTTTTCCAATGAGTCAACTCTTCACATGAGGTGGCCAAAGTACTGGAGTTTCAGCTTTAGCCTCATTCCTTCCAAAGAAATCCCAGGGCTGATCTCCTTTAGAATGGACTGGTTGGATCTCCTTGCAGTCCAAAGGACTCTCAAGAGTCTTCTCCAACACCACAGTTCAAAAGCATCAATTCTTCGGCGCTCAGCCTTCTTCACAGTCCAACTCTCACATCCATACATGACCACAGGAAAAACCATAGCCTTGACTAGACAAACCTTTGTTGGCAAAGTAATGTCTCTGCTTTTCAATATGCTCTCTAGGTTGGTCATAACTTTCCTTCCATGGAGTAAGCGTCTTTTAATTTCATGGCTGCAGTCACCATCTGCAGTGATTTTGGAGCCCAGAAAAATAAAGTCTGACACTGTTTCCACTGTTTCCCCATCTATTTCCCATGAAGTGGTGGGACCGGATGCCATGATCTTCGTTTTCTGAATGTTGAGCTTTAAGCCAACTTTCTCACTCTCCACTTTCACTTTCATCAAGAGGCTCTTTAGTTCCTCCTCACTTTCTGCCATAAGGGTGGTGTCATCTGCATGTCTGAGGTTATTGATATTTCTGCTGGCAATCTTGATTCCAGCTTGTGTTTCTTCCAGTCCAGCGTTTCTCATGATGTACTCTGCATATAAGTTAAATAAGCAGGTGACAATATACAGCCTTGACGAACTCCTTTTCCTATTTGGAACCAGTCTGTTCTTCCATGCCCAGTTCTAACTGTTGCTTCCTGACCTGCATACAAATTTCTCAAGAGGCAGATCAGGTGGTCTGGTATTCCCATCTCTTGAAGAATCTTCCACAGTTTATTGTGATCCACACAGTCAAAGGCTTTGGCATAGTCAATAAAGCAGAAATAGATGCTTTTCTGGAACTCTCTTGCTTTTTCCATGATCCAGCGGATGTTGGCAATATGATCTCTGGTTCCTCTGCCTTTTCTAAAACCAGCTTGAACATCTGGAAGTTCATGGTTCACGTATTGCTGAAGCCTGGCTTGGAGAATTTTGAGCATTACTTTACTAGCGTGTGAGATGAGTGCAATTGTGCGGTAGTTGGAGCATTCTTTGGCATTGCCTTTCTTTGGGATTGGAATGAAAACTGACCTTTTCCAGTCCTGTGGCCACTGCTGAGTTTTCCAAATTTGCTGGCATATTGAGTGCAGCACTTTCACAGCATCATTTTTCAGGATTTGGAATAGCTCAACTGGAATTCCATCACCTCTGCTAGCTTTGTTCATAATGATGCTTTCTAAGGCCCACTTGACTTCACATTCCAGGATGTCTGGCTCTAGGTCAGTGATCACACCATCGTGGTTATCTGGGTTGTGAAGATCTTTTTTGTACAATTCTTCTGTGTATTCCTGGCACCTCTTCTTAATATCTTCTGCTTCTATTAGGTCCATACCATTTCTGTCCTTTATTGAGCCCATCTTTGCATGAAATGTTCCTTTGGTATCTCTGATTTTCTTGAAGAGATCTCTAGTTTTTCCCATTCTGTTGTTTTCCTCTATTTCTTTGCATTGATCACTGAAGAAGGCTTTCTTATATCTTCTTGCTATTCTTTGGAACTCTGCATTCAGACGTTTATATCTTTCCTTTTCTCCTTTGCTTTTCGCTTCTCTTCTTTTCACAGCTATTTGTAAGGCCTCCCCAGACAGCCATTTTGCTTTTTTGCATTTCTTTTCCATGGGGATGGTCTTGATCCCTGTTTCATGTACAATGTCACGAACCTCATTCCATAGTTCATCAGGCACTCTGTCTAGCAGATCTAGGCCCTTAAATCTATTTCTCACTTCCACTGTATAATCATAAGGGATATGATTTAGGTCATACCTGAATGGTCTAGTGGTTTTCCCTACTTTCTTCAATTTAAGTCTGAATTTGGCAATAAGGAGTTCATGGTCTGAGCCACAGTCAGCTCCTGGTCTTGTTTTTGCTGACTGTATAGAGCTTCTCCATCTTTGGCTGCAAAGAATATAATCAATCTGATTTCGGTGTTGACCTTCTGGTGATGTCTATGTGTAGAGTCTTCTCTTGTGTTGTTAGAAGAGGGTGTTTGTTATGACCAGTGCATTTTCTCGGCAAAACTCTATTAGTCTTTGCCCTGCTTCATTCCGTATTCCAAGGCCAAATTTGCCTGTTACTCCAGGTGTTTCTTGACTTCCTACTTTTGCATTCCAGTCCCCTATAATGAAAAGGACATCTTTTTTGGGTGTTATTTCTAAAAGGTCTTGTAGGTTTTCATAGAATCGTTCAACTTCAGCTTCTTCAGCATTATTGGTTGGGGCATAGACTTGGATTACTGTGATAATGAATGGTTTGCCTTGGAAACGAACAGAGATCATTCTGTCGTTTTTGAGATTGCATCCAAGTACTGCATTTCGGACTCTTTGTTGACCATGATGGCCACTCCATTTCTTCTGAGGGATTCCTGCCTGCAGTAGTAGATATAATGGTCATCTGAGTTAAATTCACCCATTCCAGTCCATTTCAGTTCGCTGATTCCTAGAATGTCGACATTCACTCTTGCCATCTCTTGTTTGACCACTTCCAATTTGCCTTGATTCATGGACCTGACATTCCAGGTTCCTATGCAATATTGCTCTTTACAGCAGCGGACCTTGCTTCTATCACCAGTCACATCCACAGCTGGGTATTCTTTTTGCTTTGGCTCCATCCCTTCATTCCTTCTGGAGTTATTTCTCCACTGATCTCCAGTAGCATATTGGGCACCTACTGACCTGGGGAGTTTCTCTTTCAGTATCCTATCATTTTGCCTTTTCATACTTTCATGGGGTTCTCAAGGCAAGAATACTGAAGTGGTTTGCCATTCCCTTCTCCAGTGGACCACATTCTGTCAGATCTCTCCACCATGACCCGCCCATCTTGGGTTGCCCCACGGGCATGGCTTAGTTTCACTGAGTTAGACAAGGCTGTGGTCCTAGTGTGATTAGATTGACTAGTTTTCTGTGAGTATGGTTTCAGTGTGTTTGCCCTCTGATGCCCTCTTGCAACACCTACCGTCTTACTTGGGTTTCTCTTACCTTGGGCAAGGGGTATCTCTTCACGGCTGCTGCAGCAAAATGCAGCCATTGCTCCTTACCTTGGACGAGGGGTATCTCCTCACCGCCGTCCTTCCTGACCTGCAACATGGGATATCTCCTCTAGGCCCTCCTGCACCCGCGCAGCTACGGCTCCTTGGACCTGGGGTTGGTCCTCCCAGCCACTGTCCCTGGCCTCGGGCATGTGGTTTCTCCTCCCGGCCGCCGCCCCTGGCCTTGGGCTTGGGGTGTGGGGTATCTCCTTCTGGCTGCCGCCCCTGACCTCCGACGCGAGGTAACTCCTCTCGTCGCCACCCTTGACCTCGGACGCAGGATAGCTCCTCTGGGCCGTTCCTGCGCCGTCGCAATCTGGTACTCTTGGCCGCTGCCCCTGACCTCGGACGTGGGATAACTCCTCTTGGCTGCTTGCTGCCCTTCAGGCATGGGGTCCTCCCAGCTCTGCCCCTGACCTCGGACATGGGGTGGCTCCTCTCGTTAGCGTGCCCGTCGCAGCCGCCTGCGCTTTAGCGCGCCCGCCCGTCGCAGCCACCCTTCCATAGGAGTCAGCAAAAACAGATAAGTTTACAGATAAACTCCAAATCTAACTCTGTTAACTTGTGAATGTTAATAGTAGTTATCTGTGGTGGTCATGAGTGAGACAACAACAAGTGGCTAAAAGAAAACCCATCAGGGCAATGAAAAGTCATGCACTGTTTGTGGAATTCTTTAATCCAGACTAGTTCTTGTACAATTCTTCAAGATGATGAATTATTGGTCTTTGAGATTTCATGATTTTAATTAGTCCATGGTTTGTTGGTTTTCTCTCTCTCTCTCTTTTTTTTTTTTCATTTTAGTGTGAATGATATTGTGGTTCTCGGACCAGAACAGTTCTATGCCACCAGAGACCACTATTTTACCAACTTCTTTTTGGTGCTATTAGAGTTGTTCATGGATCTTCGCTGGACTCAAGTGCTGTTCTACAGCCCAACAGAGGTTAAAGTGGTGGACAGAGGATTTAGTTCTGCCAATGGAATTACAATCTCACTAGACAAGAAGTAAGCTCTTTTATGAATTTTCAACCATTTACCCTTGATGTTCTTGTGGACTCCATCCCTGAAGAAGTGGTTACTTCTTGAGGCTTAAGTACTCAATACATGTGTGCAGGGATCCAGTGTGGCGAGGGGTCACACTCAATGTGTGATCTTAAGCCACCACTGCCCTTGTGCACATAAGGCTCCCCCAATAAAATGAAGGATTTGGACTCATGGATATGAGGTCCTTGTTTCAAATTCTTTTTTTTTTTTAATAGAGGAAAAAGGATATATGTTTTCTTGTTTAACAAAATGAATTAAATATATGAAGCTTCAGCTCAAACTCTATATAAAATTACAGAGGTCTGGGGCCATGGGTTGTGGGGTGATGGGTGCCTGGTCCCGGGGTGAGTATCCAGCATGGCCACAAGGCCAGGTGGGTCTTGGGCTCCAGGAGAGGGCAAGTCTCTGTGGCCCAGCCTTCTTTTTATTCATTGTTAATATTATTATCTTAATTTTTTAAATTTCAAGGGCCCCGTCTTTCTGGCCATGGGAGGCTAGGTGAGACAGGAGGCTGGCTGGGATGGGAGGCACCCCCAGCCTGCCCCAGCCTGTCAGGGAAGTGCCTAGGACTGCTCTGCCCTACCCCCTGGCCCGGATACTGGTGGACTCCTGGACACCCAGGACAGGTGGTAGCAAAAAGAGCCTGGGCAGGGACATAGGCGGGCAGGCATAGTTTGTTTCAAATTCTTGTGTGACTAAAAAGGAGAAAAAATGCACAATACCTCTATTCTTTATGAGGCCAGAAGGACTTTAACTAAGTTAACTTATACTAAGTTCCGTTACTCAAAAGTTCTTATTAGACAGGGAGGCCCAACTTAGACTGGGCACTGTGATTATATAAGTGGCAGACTTCCTTTCATACTACAGCAGACTTTTCTATGAGAAAATGCTATTTTATGCAGTATAAAATTTTATGAGAAACATTCTTTCAAAGTGTTTTAAAATGGAACGTTATTTAAAAAGAAGAGTACCATGAATATTAAATGTAATGGTATGGTAGTAAGTAGAGATGATCCCTGTGGAAAACAATTCTAAGTATTCTTCCTCTTTTTAAAAATGATTGTGATTGAGTTTCATGATCATCTGCTACATCTTTTCAAGCACTAGTTTCAAGCACTAGAAGTACAGAATCTATTGGCCTTACAAGAGATCCACTTACCTCCATTCGATTTAAAGAATAAATTGTGACTCTGTTAACTAATGAGACTGAGCCAGTATGTCATTTGGAAACACCAATTCCATTGCCTTTGGTCAAATTTCATATTCAAAGCTTATTAAAGTACTTCAAAAGTATTAAACATACTACTCCATTATCTTTCACTGTGGTTTATAGCAAGGTATTGCACGGGCATGTTGAGCTATTGTGAATTTGTATACCTCTTTTCCAAAATAAGTGTTAGTGTCATCTTTCATTATTACTTGCTTAAATGTCAATGTTGTTTACTTCAAAGGTATATCTATGTAGCTGATGTATCAGATAAGAACATTCATGTTATGAAAATACATGACAACTGGGATTTAACTCAACTCAAGGTAACAGTACCCTGGTTTCCCATACAATATGTTCCATTAGCTCCCAAGCTTGACCTGGGAATGTACTTCTTGAATGAAGGAAATGAGACTATTTTAGAAGAATGATGGTGACATTATGTTTGCACTTAGAAAATTCAGTAGCAAAAATACCAATTTGGGGAGCCAGAAGGAGCTGGTAGGAGGGAGGTGGGAGGGATGAAAGTCAGAACAATGTTTCACTGCTTCCTCTTCATTGGAAGGTAATCCAGTTGGACACCTTAGTGGATAACTTAACTGTTGATCCTGACACGGGAGATATTTTGGCAGGATGCCATCCTAATGCTATCAAGCTGCTGATGTATAACACCAAGGATCCTCCAGGGTCAGAAGTAAGTTCTTAGACTTACCTGAACTGCAGGGGAAAGCTGCAAGAACAAATAATAATGGAGGTGACTTGGGAGAATTTTGCAGGCTATATGTGATGTTCCAGAACTGAACAAATTCTGCATATGGAAAGAGTAAGATTTGGGACAGGCTGGGGAGATACAGCCCGTTAACCCTTTCAAGTCACCTGGTGCCCATTAACCATCAGTGCTAAACAACATATCCCATCCATGCAAAAGCTATACTTGTTTTTAGAAATCATGGGTGCCAGTCTGTGGCCCAGGGAATGGGGAACCCTGGTTTAAATGATCTTGATTAAACCCTGGTTTAAATGTAATCTCAAAACAAAATTAGATTTTGCCAGCAGTTCTATTATATATGATAGTGCTGAAGAATGTCTCATTTTAAAGATGTTATTTTAAATCTCTTCTAAAATAATATCATACACCATTGAATTTTATATGGCATTAAAAACAACAGCATAAAGTATTGCAATTTCTACAGCATTATGCTTAAGAATAAAAAAATCTCTAGTGAATTTAAATACAGATATAAATTCTTGGCAACATACTATGAGAGATTTATTCCCAAAAATTATTGAGCACTTATAATGCACTAGACTTTGTTCTCATACTTAGAATATACATCAGAAAATAAAGCATACCAAGATCCCTACTGTTAGGGAGGGAGATACTCAATGAACAATAAGCATCAGAAATAAGTAAATTATATATTAATAGTAAGTTTTAAGTTGAAAAGTTCTATGGAAGAAAAAGCATAACAGTAAAAGGGATCAGGACTGCTGTGAACAGAGGGACAGCAGGTCTTAGTAAATACAGAGACTAAGACAGACCTCACTGAGAAGGTAAGATTCTAACAAAGATATAATGTTTGAATCTAGGTTTGGGGTGTTGGGAAATTGAGCCTCAAATGCCACCCTGGTAATTGGTCCAGTGGGTAAAGAGAACATACTGCTTCCAAAATTGCTATTCTTTAGTTTTTTTTTTTAATTTGTTTCTTGAGATTTCCTGGCAATCCACTGGTTAAGATTCTGTGCTTCCAATGCAGGGGCTCACACTTGATCCCTGGTTGGGGAACTAAGATCCCACATGCTGTGCAGTACAGTAAAAATAAATAAATAAAAATAAAATTTTTTTTCTTTTATTAACAAATTAGTCACAACTTTTTTTTTTTTGGGGGCCACATCGCATAGCTTGTGGGATCTTAGTTCGCAGACCAGAGACTGAACCCTTGGCGGTGAAATTGTGGAGTCCTAACCACTGGACATCCAGGGAATTCCCTAGTCACAACTTCTTGACAAAAAAACAACAACCAAAAATAATAGTAATAATAATAACCCAAAACATCAAAAAATATAAAAAGTACAGTCTGAGACTGGAGCCTGAAGAATGTCACCCTGAGCTAGCAAGCTACCCTAGCCTCAGATGTGTGATACAAATTTTCTACAAATGCCCAACAATAATGTCTGCTTTAAAAGAACAAAAGAAAATATGATCCATAGAATGATTTGAAAATTGCTTAGACTCTTTTTCATGTCTCCATTTTCAAGTTTAATCATTTGTTTATTTTAGGTATTCTTTACAATCTCTGATACCCTTTATTTTTGCTTGAGGCTAATGTTTACATGAGTTCCATCTTGAGTATTTATTTCCATGTAACAAACCTGAGATAAAGTTGTAGGATCTTCCTTAAGGTAGGAACTTAAAAAAAAAAAAAAAAAAAACTCTACTAAACTCTTTTAATGAGATGTCGATATAGACTCATGAACTCCTACTTGGTTTTCTTTGATTCACATCATGTCCTGATTGAGTGAACTTCATCCAAGCTATTTGGAAACCTGAGCACGTATATATTTACTGATTAGCAAACTAAAGAGTGTTAATCCTGCAGATCAAAAATAGGACTAGGCAGTTGTGTCAGACTGAATTCCAGAGTGTGCATTCTTTACACTTGCTTCCCTGAGTGGGGGCTGCAGCCGTGAAAACTACCATCCACTGGTTCTGGGTTGGTTTGGCTAGCTAACCCACTGTCCCTTCATTATTTTGCTCCATGCTTACCTCCCCATGCTGTATGTCCAGTGAAAGGCAAGACCCTTTCTACAGAAGGAAGACTGTATACTCAATTAGATAAAAGCATTCATGGTTCTTACCTGTCTCTATAGACATGCCCGAACTATCGAAATTGTGCAAACCATCTGTTGAGGAATTTGGCTGATGTGAGATTACTTTCATTAGAATAAGAAGGAAAAAAAAAAAAGACTGAAGATGCACAGATTTTAACTTACTGATTTCTGAGAATTGTACAAGTCCTGGAGTGTTTGGGAAAGAAAATGTCTCTGACAGCTGTTTGTTCTTATACTACTAATGAATGTTCTTTCTTGACAGGCACTTCGCATCCAGAATGCTTTGTCTGAGAAGCCCATGATAAGCACCATATATGCCAACAATGGCTCGGTGCTTCAGGGCAGCTCTGTGGCTTCTGTGTATAGGGGGAAGCTTCTCATAGGCACTGTATTTCACAAAGCCCTGTACTGTGAGCTCTAGACTCCAGATATTCCCAAAAGTCTACACATTTGGTAAAAGTAAACCCCTAATCACATAAGTGGAACTCTAAGTAAATGACAAACACCAATAAAAGTGTGTCCAGCTTTTCTTATGCATAGACATAAAGAATCAGAAAGATTACATAATATTCCCCTAATTACAAGTTAAGTTAGTGACAGTCCAACAAGAAACCAAACCTCTCAATTCTTTAACCAACTATTCCCAATATTCTTTCTATAATAAGACATGTGAGCTGTGATGAGTGAGGTGTCCAGCTTACTTGGTAGCTGTGTGGCAAAATTACCTCATACAGCTGTGCTGTTCTGAGCCTCCTGCAGTCCAGACCAGGAGAAGAGCTAATGTTCAAATATTTACAATTCCCCTTCTCTTCCTTCAATTGCACGAGGCACAAACTGCCAGTCACATGCCCAGCACATGGATAAAAGCAAGAACTGGCATTGTGAGACTGCCCAAGCCCTCCCTGAACTGGCATTCTCCCAATGCAGACACACAGGAAGTCAAATTCTGGAAAACCTGACAAAAGACAGATGGCACTGTCTACTTTAAGCCACAGCAGAGCTAATCTGATCTTTTTAACAGGTCATTATTCATGGTGGTATCTTGTCTCTGAAGTGAAGTGTTGTTATCAGCTTGACTCTGAACTAGGAGACAGGGCCTCAGAACTGTTAATCCTCAGCTGTTTTAAACTTGTTATTTTGGTTGATTCAGTAAACACTTATTAAGCAACATTCCACAGACTTGACCCTAAAAAATCTGAAATAAATAACACAGTATAGTACTGAAGTTCTGTCTTAAGGACTCAACCTTAGTTTGATGAGAATGAATAGAAGTGTCCCTTTCTTGGTCAAAAATCAAGACAACCTTTAGCAAATCATTAACATGGCTTAGTAGACCCAAGCACCCCACCCCCTCCCCCTTCCCTTTTCTGTGAATTTTACTGAGAAGTGGTTGGTTGATATATTTTTCTCTTCTGAGGGTGGGGTGTTGGGGTGACTTCTTTATGTCCTAAGTAATTTTGCTCAGTTAGATGTAAGTTTTGTTGCAAAGTTTTGTAGCCAGGTAAAATTCTACTTTTTAGCCCATGTAACCCTTTCTGATTTAGACAATAAAACTGTGGTTTCCAGACTTCCCTGGTGGTTCAGATGGTAAAGAATCCACCAGCAATGCAGGAGACCCAGGTTCCATCCCTGAGTCAGGAAGATCCCCTGGAGAAGGGAATGGCTACCCACTCCAGTATTCTTGCCTGGAGAATTCCTTGGACATAGGAGCCTGACCGGCTACAGTCCATGGGGTTGCAAAGAATTGGACAAGACTGAGCAACTAACCACACAACACAAACTGTAGCTTCCATTGCTTTAAAGGATGAACAACTCAGCAAAATGTTACAATCAGTTCTCAGATTTTACATTTCAAAAGGCTAACCATTAGGGAGTCACAGAGAAAAATAACTAACAGCATGTATATAGCCAGTTTTGGAAAATACAATCTTTTTTTTTTTTTCCTGTCTCTAACCTGTACAACTGCAAATTAGATAAAGTTTATCTGACTAAGGGAGACTTGGAGAGCCAGAGATGAGAAGAATAAGTGTATTTAGATGGTGGTGGGTTCATAAGAATCTACCCTCTTCTTTTCGGGGCAATTTAGGAAAGGCTGCATGATAAAATCCCCAGAGAGATGGGGGGCAATCTCATTGCTAGGGACCAATATGTCCTTCCACAATGAAGGCCTAGGAGAGATAAAGCCCTGGTGTTTCCCTTCATGTAGGCACCTCCAAATCATTATGCAATTACCTTGAGCCTCTTCCCTTACTTGGTTTGGGAAGGAGAGGGACTGCCCCCCACAATAGATGCTGCATTTTGATGATTCATTGTCTTTTCTTCCCCAGTCTTTCTGTTTAAATTGTCAGAGATGCAGGTGGGGATACTAGAGTGATGATGAGCTCTTTGTTAAGCTCAGGAAAGTAAAGAGCAAAACCCAATGTGATTGACAGCTCCAAGATGGCCCCTAACGATGTCTGATTTCTGGTATTCATTCTCTTGCACAGTTCCCTCCTACATCAAATATGGCTTACTTGTGTAATTAACAGGATATTCCAGATGATGACGGGTGACTGTCAAGGCTAGGTTATACAAAAACTCTTCCATTTCTGTTTTGCTCACAAAATCTATGCATCATGATAAAAGTTTCTTACTGCGTTAAGATGCTAGATTCAGAAGTAATTTGTAATAGTCAACTAATAAAACAGAAAATTGAATATAGTGTAGAGATTAAACAAAAGCCAAAGTTCATTCTTAAAAAAAATAATAAAACCTGACACACATCTGGTGGGATTTATGAATAAAAAAGAATGGCTCAAGTGTCCAGTGTCAGAAATGAAAAATAAGACAAGCAGATGCTGTAGACATTAGAGAGAGAAAAAGGGTTTGATGCACCAGCTTGTGCCAACGAATTTGAAATTTTTATGAAAGGAACAAACTCCTGGAAAAAAATAACACTATTAATTGAGGTAAGGCTAAGCTATTGTAACATACAAAATGAAACATATGATGCCTTAAAAAATAGATGATCAATTTTTGTTTTATTGTCCAGTTTTCAGGAGAGTGATCAATATGGCAGCTTCCCTTGATGGGGCCATTCAGAGACATCACTGGTTAGGTTTTGCAGGAAAGAGAAAGCACACTCAGATGGGGCTATTGAGGGAAGTTCTTTAAGGGGAGTATAGATACAAGGGTGGGAATGTAAAAAGGAACTAGTAAGACAAAGTATAATACTCTGTTGTTAGCAGTGGACTAAGAGAAATGTTGGGGGTTTTCCATGGACTGTTTCCAGCCCTAGGTTTGAAGGAACAAGGGAGTAGAAGCAGTTACTAGAACCAAAAGAGAGTAGATGAAGTGGAGACACTCCCAACAGATGCTCTTGTCACTGGTAGGATGCAGCTAACCTATGACAACTCAGCAGAGAGAACAGAGGGAATGAATATCTTGACTGAACTCCCCTTCCACCCTCCCAAATCCATAAGGCAGGGAGCTATTAATGGATGCCAGAAAGCCTCCCAGGACACAGAGCAAAGGGGAATAGTGTATAGAGTGAATCCTAAGCAGCAGAAAGCTTCATCATGTTGCTGCACCACAGCTAGGTAACTATAGTTATCCACAGGGTTGAAGCTCGTTCACCCTCATTTCTGTGTTTCATCAAGCTGGAAGGAGAGAAAGACTGGAGGATGTCAGGGAGAGATACCCCATGTCTTAAGTCCCAGGACCAGAAATGGTAGCCATTACTTTTACTCTCTCACCGATGGTAAAAACTAACCGCATGGCATCACCTAACAAACTGCAGGGGAAAATGGGTGATGTAATACAACTGGAGAGACATACGTTCGAGGACGAAGAATGAATACATTTCGGTGTACAACTAGTGTTCTGTGCCACAGTCTACCCTCTGGTCAACAGCAACAGTCCAGTCTTCTCTCACACACTGTATCCCTCACCAAGAAAGATAACCCCAAGCCACACCCAATTTCTCCCTTCCGTTCAAAGCACAGGATCTCAGGCTAATGCTTTGATCTCTACATTAGGTCCAAATGTGGCTACATGGGGTAGCCTAGAAAATAAAATATTGTCCCCACAACACATCCAATTACAATGGTTTAGTATGAGCAGAATATCAATAATAAAAAATAATAAACAGTTGTTTCTTCTCTTAAAAGAAAGACTAGAATACACTTAGCAGTCTGTGGTCCATACCAATGAGATTATTCCACCTGGGAGGAAATGAGAAGGTTAGCTGTCTTAGTAATGGTGTATTTTTATAGGTCCCCTGTGAGTCCAAATTTTACCCTTTTGGAATTCTTTCTAGTACATTATGCTTTAAGACCACACTGAAAGTGAGTCTTAGAAATACTATGTAATTTTAGTAGCCTCCTTCTTACAGGTATATGTTTGAAAATCTGAGGACATTTCCAGGTCAGATTTTTGGTTGCTTATGCAATAAAATAGCTTAGAATTTGACAGGCTTCAGCATCTGTTTGTTTCCAGTAATTGCCATGTGCCAGCAACAAATTCAGATTCCTTTTTGGGACACAGTTTTCAAGCTTAATTTACTTCCTGGTTTCCATGTCTACCCATTTCTCTCTCCCTCACCTAAATGCTGCCTCCTTTGAGGCCATTTGAGGGAATGGGTGAAAGGAGACAAAGTGGTGAATGCATCGACAGTGCTGGCGAGCTTGGTTTTCCTAACTAGGAGGTATTTGAGGAAGGCGAGGAGCTGTAGCCAGTTTTCCTCCTGCTGCTGGGGCACAGCACCACATTTCTAGATCTCCTCTACAGCCTCTGATTTAGGCCTGCTAGTTCTTACCTGAACACATAATTTTATCACTGTCCTGTACTAAAAATGTCAAGGACCAACCAACCAATACACAACATTCCGGTTGCTCTTTGGGGAAATGGCCGGCCTTTCGAGTTATTGTAGGAAATGTTTTTCCTAAATATTTGTGTGATGATGTTACAAGGATTTCCAGTTTTTCAGCCTGTAAAATTCTTCAACTCTAATCTAACCACATATTTAAGGTTATTTTTTGAACCCCACTTCTATGTTCAAATTCCTGTATTTTTAAGGTCACAGTAAACTGCTGTAACAGGCTTCCCAGGTGCCGCTAGTGGTAAAGAATATGCCTGCCAATGCAGGAGAAATAAAAGATGTGGGCTCGATCCCTGGGTTGGAAGATCCCCTGGAGGAGGGTATGGCAACCCACTCCGGTATTCTTGCCTGGAGAATCCAATGGACAGAAGAGCCTGGCGGGCTACAGTCCATGGGGTCGCAAAGAGTCGGACAAGACTAAAGCAACTAAGAATGCACGCACACTAGCTGTTGTAATAAAGACCCCTTGTCTATAGTGGCTTAAAGATAGTACATCATAGTGTGTAGGAGCACAGACTGGGGAGTCCAACTTTCTGGATTTGAACCCCAGTTCAGTTATTTACTAACTGTGCAACTCTGGCCTTCTCTGAGTTTCAGTTTTCTCTTCTTTAAAATAGAGGTAATAAGACTAATTAGCACTTACAGTTTTTAAGAGGATTAAAAGAGTTAATATATATAAAATTTAGAACAGTACTTGTTATATGCCAGTGTTATATATATGGTTCCTCATTTTAGAAAAATATTTATAATCTCTTTCACGTCAGAGATCTCAGATAACAGTTTCTCAGACAGATCGGCATGAAAATTCTGATCCTTGTGGTACTCCAGGGATCTAGCAGTTCTCATGCGAGAGAGTATATTTGTAGGGCATTAACATCTTCATGAAAAATCATCATATTGGTGTCCATCCCAAACAAAAGCAAAAGAAAGTATGAGGAAACATGCCAAATATCTTCAGGGCCAACCTGGAAATGGCACTTCTGTTGACACTCTATTAATAAAGGGTATCACGGGGCAACACCTAACTGGAAGAGAAGCTGGGAAATTTAGTTCAGCTGGGTCTCCTTATGCCCAGAGAGGAAGGGTTTGAGTAAGTAGCCAGTGTCCTCTATCATAGTTCCTTCACTGACTCAAGACGAGTTTATAAATCATGATTCTATTACCATTAAAGAAATTGTGTTTGTAATAAAAGTTCTTCAAATTAAAAGAAACAATACTAGAGATAACCAAATGTTAATAAAGTTGAAATGGATAAACAGATTGTAGTAAATTCATACAGTGAAACAGTAAACAGCAATGTATACAACTAGTGCTATTTGAAACATGGAAGAATTTCATGAATAATGTTGAGCTACTACTACTACTAAGTCGCTTCAGTCGTGTCCGACTCTGTGTGACCCCATAGACGGCAGCCCACCAGGCTTCCCTGTCTCTTTCTCCAGGCAAGAACACTGGAGTGGGTTGCCATTTCCTTCTCCAATGCATGAAAGTGAAAAGTGAAAGTGAAGTCGCTCAGTTGTGTGCAACTCTTAGCGACCCCATGGACTGCAGCCCACCAGGCTCCTCCGTTCATGGGATTTTCCAGGCAAGAGAACTGGAGTGGGGTGCCATTGCCTTCTCCAAATGTTGAGCTAAAGAATATAAAAATTAATACAAAAAGTATTAAAATGATTTTATTTGGGAGGAATCCCCAAAAAGGCAAAATTAAACAATTGTTTGGGGATGCATGCTTAGATGGTTACATTAGAGAGAACAGGGAAATGATGGTTATCACAAAAGTTAGGATAGTGGTTGCCTATCCTAAGGTGGGATTGTAGTCAGGCCAGGATACATGGGAAAACTTCTGGAGTGCTGGCATTATTGCATTTCCTGACTTGGATGGTGTTTTACATTGATATTACTTTATAATTTTTCTATAACTATATATATTTTATATACTTTTGAGTATATACAATGTACCTCACAATAGATTTTTTATGTGTATGGACAAGCTAAGTCAATTTCAGAAAATAAAAATGAAGGGCAGGGATAGGTCTAATAATAAAGACAGTCTAGTATTTGTGCAAGAAAAAGATGAACAGACCAATGCAATAGAACAGAGATCTCAGAAATATATTTCTGCCTGGGGAATTCAAGTAAGATAAAATTAGCAGCACCAATTAATAGGGTCAGGATGTTTGTTTAGGAAATGGAAGTGGGAAAACCAACTGACATTATGCAAGGAAATAAAACTATGTCCTACCTAACATCACTAGGTGACTACTGAGCAAGGATCTACGGTGTAACCTTTAGAGTTAGGAGACAATATAGGAAAGTATCTATGACCTAAGGATAGGGAATGATTTCTGACACAAAAATAGAAACTCTAAGACAAGAAAGTTGACTGAACTTGAGTCATCAAACTTAAGGATTTCCATTCAGTGAAGGACACCATTCACAAAGATTCTAGATGAATATCAGAATGAGAAATATTTGAAATGTTAAACTGACAACATATTAAAGAGTAGAATATACTAGGAACTCTTGAGAATAACAAAGTGGAGAGAGTAACCCCAAGGAATAACAGGCAATAATGTGAAGAGGCAATTTGCAGAAGAGGGGGGAAATGAGGCACATGAAAAGCTTAGAATCTTCAATTATCAGAGAAGTGCCAATTAAAACAGCACTCTCAAATTACTTTATACCTATTAGACTAGCAAAATTAAAAGACTCAACATTGTCGTGTGTTGAAGAAAGTTAAGGGTATATGGAACTTCCTGCACTGTTTGTGGGACTGCGGATAATTTTGGCCACAATAAATAAGACCCAGAGCTCAAGGAATCATAAGAACTGTAGGATCCAGAACCACGCCTGCAGCCAAACCAGCAGAGCAGATGCTTGCTATACTGCCTCTTTGCTCAAGGTTTCAAATTTCAGTCTTGCTCAAGCCCTTCTGATTTGAGGCACAAAATCACACCCTGTACTGTTACTTCAAGAGCTGTGGAAGTACAGGTTCTAGTTATCACCTCTGAAGGCTAAGAAGGCGCATGAAAGGGAGTATCTGACTCCTCCCATATTCACCCACACCCCTGCTGAAGTTCAGACACTGTTAGGTTATAAAATCTCCCTACATGGTTCGAATATGTAGCCAGGATTTTAAAACACTGTACCCAAAGGATGTTGGAAAAGAGGTGGAAGGTGCTGAGTTAGTGTCTCTACCACACCATCAAAACAGAAGACCTGGTTGCACACATAATATTATTGATGTACTTGTGTTCAAACTATTATACATCACAATAGTGCAGGAAATTGTCTACAGCAAAACACAAATCACTTACTCTTTGCCAAAATTCCATTTTCCCATGCAATGAGGTTGTTTAGAAAATAATTTATTGGAGATGTAAAACACCATAATTAGCATAGAAAAGGGCAAGTGAGGAAATCCAAGAGGAACATGCTTAAGTAGGAATAGAGAATGTAATGGAAACTTTTAACATACAATTTGATACTCTGTACCACAGACAGAGCAGAAAAAGCTGGGTTCATCAGGCATAGTTTTGGGAAATGGAGCTCTGTGGTTTCTAACAGCTAACTGGTATATCACATGAACCTGTAAAATGTCATCGATTCCATTAAGAAGTAAAACCTAAATGAAGTACAGTTGGAACATTCTCTGGACTATTGGCAATTTTCACTACAGAAAAAAAGAGTGGCTTCGGTAGTGAATCTGAAGATTGTCTGTGGATAGAGTGTAAGTTCAAAATCTTTGGTAAACAGATTATCAGTGGATTCTAGATGAGTCCACTGGTACTGAAAATAAATCACACTATATGCTAAAAGTCACACACAAACACACACATTATAGAATTAATGGAAACAATAAAGTTAGATGTGCCTTACCATTAATAGGTTTAAATATTTTGATCCTTCTCCTTTTCTTGTCTTGCTACCTTTCCAGAATTTTTCCTGATGAGCACTCTCTCAATAAAACATGAGCCTTTAAAATCCTCTACTTCCAAGGAACCAGACATTGACCTTCACCATGACTCCCATCAGCCCAAGAGAAAAGCTCGGTTCAGTTCAGTTCAGTCACTCAGTCGTGTCCGACTCTTTGCGACCCCATGAATCGCAGCACGCCAGGCCTCCCTGTCCATCACCAACTCCCGGAGATCACTCAGACTCACATCCATCGAGTCAGTGATGCCATCCAGCCATCTCATCCTCTGTTGTCCCCTTCTCCTCCTGCCCCCAGTCCCTCCCAGCATCAGAGTCTTTTCCAATGAGTCAACTCTTTGCATGAGGTGGCCAAAGTACTGGAGTTTCAGCTTTAGCATCATTAGATATTCACTTTCTCAACCTCTGTGGTAGGTTGGATAACTGTTGCCCAAGTATCCTTGTTCTCTTCTTGGTATGCTATTCTCAGTGGCTGGCGATACATCTCTGCTACTGAACTTGAAGAGTGGTCACATGGCTTACTATGGGCCATGAAATGTTGGTAAAGCAACACATGCCACTTCTTCCAGGTAGAAATATCAAGTGTCCGTGTTTCACTGTGTCTCTTCTCTGTTTGCCTCCAAACTGGTAATGTCTTAGATGCCCTCTGCTCTGCTAGACTGCATCCTGGATTGGTGATGACAGGAAGCAGAGCTGCAGCCAACTTGCAATGGACACGTGGCATAAGCGATAAACAAACCATTGTTGCAAGCCTCTGCTGTAGCACATTACAGTATTCTTTTTCATTTATTACATATAGTATTTCATTGTATGAATATCCCATAATTTATTTATCCACTGATGAACACTTATACTGCATCCAGGTTTGTTTTTTTTTAATTATAAACTAAGCTGCAATGAACCTTCTTGTACAGTGTATTTTAATACACATATGTAAACATTTCTGTTGAGTATACATGCAGAATTGGAGTTAGTAGTAGGATACACTCCTGTCCAGCACATAATTTAGTTACACACAAGTATATGTTCAGTTTTGCAAGGCAGTCATTCCACTAATAATGCTGGAGAGTTCCTGTTGCTCCACTTTCTTTCTTTCTTTTAAATAGTAGATTCAATGTCTTTAATAAATGTAAAGTTATTGAGATTTTTCTGTTTCTTCTTGTGCATTTTTTGTAAGTTTAGAATTTCATCATTTTCATCTAAATCTTCAAATTTAGTGGAATAAAGCAGTTCATAATACATTTTTATTTTATAAAAATATTTTTAGGACCTGTGGTAATATTCTCTTTAGATTTTGTAACCTCTCTCTGTCTTACTAAAGATTTATAAATTTTAGTACTATATATTTTTAATAATCATTTTCTAAATATTTTATCCTCTAATTTTTTTAATGTGGTAAAACCCCCATAAAATTCACCATTTGGAAATATACAATTCAGTGGCATTTAATACATTCACAGTATCATGCAACTATCATTAATATTTAGTGCCAGAATATTTTCATTACCCCAAAAAGGAAAGCCATGTCCATTAAGCCATTCTCTGTCACCCTTTTCCCCTACTCCTAGTAACTACTAGCTGCTCTCTCTCTGTGCATTTGCCTATCCTGGCTACTGCATGTAAATGGAATCACAGTATGCGGGGCTCTGTCACTCAGCGTAACATTGTCAAAGTGCCACCGTGTTGTAGCATGCATCAGGACTTCATCTTATGACTCAACAGCTTTCTACACAATGGGTATTCTCTCCTTGTTTTCTATTTCATAGATCGCTGGTCTTTTTATCATTTCTATCGTTCAACTTTATGTTTTTCAGTTTTGGAGATGAGTTAGATAACTGTTGTGAAGTGGTATAGTAGTGTTTGTTTTTGCTTTACATACTTTGAAATTCTATTTCTGAAGTGTTAGTTGCTCAGTCATGTCCGACTCTCTGCAAACCCATGGGCTTTCCTGGTGGCTCAGAGGGTAAAGAATCTTCCTGCATTGTAGGAGAAGCAGGTTTGATCCCTGGATCAGGAATTCCATGGACAGAGGAGCCTGGCAGGCTACAGTCCATGGGGTTGCAAAGAGTCGGACATGACTGAGTGACTAACACTTTCTGTTTTTAGATACACTTAAATTTAGGATCACCAAAGCCAGACATAAATATCGGAAACGCTTACATTTCCTAACTTAATGACTTTGCATAAAACAGGGATAATAACATTGGCCCTATCTCACCTACCAAGATGTTGTGAGGGGAAAGCACTTTTTCTGTTCTTGGATAGAACTTTGTTTGCACTGCAGTTGCTTTATTTCTGCATAGCAGTTTCAAAGATTTTCTCCATTTATTTCATGTAATAAACCCACAGGAATTATCTTCATTTTATTTCTGCTACTATAGAATTTCAGAAAATGACCATGAATCCAGGATTCAAGTCTGGTGGGTTTTGAGTTGGTTTTTTGGTTTTGTTTTGTATTTTTACTAGAGATGCCTCAAGCAGAATAGTGTTATTGGAGTTCTTAGGACATTGGAACTTCATACTTGCAGACACTTGAGAATTGCAATTACTGCCAACCAAGTTCAGCAACTTCTAAAGGAAGAATAGCAAGTGCAGCCACAAGATCAACTCTTTGTGCCTGCACAGAATTAAGCTTGGCAGATTTGGTTCTGGCTCTCTGCCAATGCATTGACAGGTTCTACTGAATAGTCAGTGAGTTCAGGTTTGTGTAAGAATTAGTAGATGTGCTTTTTACAAAATATATTTAAGAACTAACATTTCAATGTGTGCAAATAACTATTTAACATGTGAGGAGTAAAAGAGGAAAGGAAATGAATTATAAAAGTCTGGGTGATACCTGAGACAGGACTTTTAAAAATATTAGATTATAAGTGGCTGTGATAAGAAGGAATTCTAAGTTTAAAAAACCCGCAAAGCTTCCCATTAATTTTAAACTTTTGTATTTCATGGATTCCATTATAATTTTTTATACATTTTAACAACTCTTAAATAGGAAATCGCTGTATAATTGATAGTTTTTAAAGAATTATGTTGTAGATTAATTGTTTTTTCTTTTCTAGTGGCACATAAAATAACAAAACAATTAAAGTAGTAAAATAATAAACATAAGACCTATGATACTTTAAAGTTAATAAATTATGGCATATTAAAGTATTCCAGAGGCTCCAGGAATGGTTGTCAAACATTTATTCAGTTATTGAACAATATATATTGAGCATCTAACCTGTGTTCGGTGCTATACCAGATATCAAACTATAACAATGAAGGCATTGTTATATAGGTTTATAGCCTAGTGAATAAAACAAAACAGTAGTAAGATATGAATAATAAACACAGAGTGGTAAGAATAATAAAGAAGCATTGTGTATATGAGAAGGGTATTGAAGATTTAAGGGTCAAGAAAGACTACCTGAAATATGTTCTAAACTGACATCTGAAAGAACAAGATGTGGACATGTCAACAATGAGGAATAGAGAGGTTTTGGAAAAAACTGTTTCAAACAAAAGAGTAGGTACAGAGGCCCAGAGGAAGAGTTCCACAGAGAGTAGGTCATTTGAAAGTAATTGACAGTCCACGGCAAATCATTCACTGGTCAAGAGTTTTCACTTTTTTTTTGGACGAGGATTCTTGATCTCCGGCCTTGGTCATCACAGGCTTCAAGGCTGGATGTGTGAACCTACTGAAAGGGAATGTGAGTATTTTGTGGGTGTGTGAATCCAAAGAGGGGCTTTACTGCCTTCAGCAGTTTCAAAGCTGGTTGAGTCCCTTCAAGAAAAGTTAAGAATCTGTGCTCTAAGGTCTGACCAAGTGGAACAAGCAAATTGAAAAGGATACTCATACACTGTATAATTTATACAATGAATGAATTAGTTAACAAATCAACCAGGTCAGAAGAGTAGGAAGTGGCCTCTCTTCTCTATTCTTCAACCTGTTCTTCAGTCCCATGTCTTCCTTCCTTCCTTTATCCTCATCCTTTGCCATTCATCCCTTCTTTTACCCCTTCTCCAAATTTTTGAATACCTACTATGTGCCAGAAATTCATCTAGGAGTTGCGAAGAAAGTTGACAAATTAGTCAAAGCCTGTGCCTTCCTCAAGTTTAAGTACTAATGAAGGGAAACAGGCTGCATATAAGTGAACAAACAGAGAAAAAAGATGGTCTCTTATGGTGGAGGTTGCTGTGAAGGCAGGGGCGACAGTCAAAGTCCTTAACACCTGGTATCACACATTCTCAGACTCTCAAATTAAGCAGGGCCCTCTGTGGGAGAAGAGTCTGGAGATTCTACTGTGCCAGGCAGTAAATTCTTAGTCACTGGTGTATGTCGGAGGCGGGGGGGACAGGGGGCAGTGGTTTTCCAAGGATGGGAAATGGTCCGCATTGTGGAGGACCCCTTGGGAGGTTTGAAGAAGTATTTACCAACCAGTACAGAAAGATATCACTGTTCTAATAACCAGTACTTCTCTACTGGTGCCAACCACTTCATATCAGCTCTGGGGTCTTAGTGACTGGTGGTGGGCAGAAGACGCAAGAGGAGCTTATTATAGACAGTAACATGAGAAAAGGCCTCTCAGGAGAAGTGACATTTCAGCTAAGACCTGAATGACAAGAAAGAGAAAATCAAGGAGCAGTCAGGGAGCAGGTAAGGGAACAGGGGAATACTCTAGCCAAAGACTAGCAAAGGCAAGAATGTTGAGGTACAATATATTTGGCATGTTTACAGAAGGATAAGAAGGCTAATATTCCTGGAACATTCATGAGTGGAGGATAAGAAATCAGGTCAGATCACAGGCATGAGGCCAGATCTCACATGGCCTTTTAGGCTATGATGAGAATGTAAAATGAGAAGCCACAGTAGGGAGGACTTGAGGCAGGGAAATGATGTGGTATTATTTACATTTTTAAAAAATCATCTGAAGTGAGGAGAATGGATTGGAGGGTTAGAGAGAGAACACTGAAGAGGCTGTTTGTGCCTACAGACAATAGTAGCCGGATCAGTGATAATCAGTAGAAAAGGGGAGAAGCGGGCTGATTCAGGATTGATTTGGAAGTTGGGGCAGTTTTCAAGATATGCCCACATATTCTTTGATATGCCTCCCCTCAAGAGAGGGAGCTTAATTCCTCTCTCCAAAAGGGGGACTGGAGACAGTTGTTGGCTTCTAGCAAAGAGTCTAGGGCAGACATTGAGGGATGTCACTTCTGTAGTTAGGTTGTTAATAGATTGTGGCTTCCATCTGGGAGGCATGTTCTCTTGCCTGGGTAGATTGCTTATCCTGAGGGAAGCCAGCTACCTTGTTGTGCTGCAACTCTGTGGAGAGGTACATGAAGCAGAGGACTGCAATCTGCCAAGAACTATGTGAGTGATCTTGGAAGCTGATCTCACCCACTCCATCCCATCCTAGTAGAGCTTTCAGATGAGACTACAGGTCTACTGGTGGCGTTAGTGGTAAAGAACTCACCTGCCAATGCAAAAGACGTAGGAGATGTGGGTTCGATCCCTGGGTCGGGAAGATTCCCCCTGAAGGAGGGCATGGCAACCCACTCCAGTATTCTTGCCTGGAGAATCCCATGGACAGAGGAGCCTGACAGGCTACAGTCTATAGTGTCCCAAAGAGTCAGACACGACTGAAGCGACTTAGCACGCATGCACAGCTCTATTAGTCAGGGCTCTCCAGAAAAAGATGATGGATAGAGAGAGAGAGAGAAGAGGAGATTTATTGTGCAACTGGCTCACAGGATTACAGAAGTTGATATATGCCAGGATATGCTGCCTGCAAGCTGGAGAACCAGGTATAATTCAGTCCAGTCTGAAGGCCTAAGAGATGAGGGGGCCACTGGTATAAGTCCCAAAGTTTGAAGGCCTGAGAATTAGAAGCTTTGGTATCCAAGGGCAGCAAAGGATGATGTGCCAGCTCAAGTAAAGAGAGAGAGAAGCCATCCCTTCTCTACCCTGTTATTCTCTGCAGGCCCTCAACAGCCTGGGTGATGCCCACTCACATTGATGAGAATTGATCTTATCTTCTGATTCAATGCTAATCTCTTCTGGGATTACTGTCACAGTCGCACGCAATAATGTTTTACCAGCAACTGGGTCATCTCTGAGCCCAGTCAAATTGACATATGAAATTAACCATCAGAGCAACTCTGACTGTCAGTTCATGAGAGACCTCAAGCCAGAGGTATTTAACTATGCCATGCTGATTCCCAACCCACAGAAACTATGGGTTTATCAAGAGACGAGAAATGTCTTCTGACTGTGAGATTGTTATGTAATTTGTTGTGTAGCAGTAAACAATTAATATAGAAGTAGAGCCTACGACTGATACGCCTGTGTAAGGAGACGTGAGAGAAAGAGGTGGATGAACAAAAACACCTAGGTTTGCAGTTTGAGCAACTAGATGGTAGTGGTGCCATTCATTAAAGTGTGGAGGGTTTGGAGGATATAACATGCTGGTGTGAGGGAATCAATAATTCTGGTTTGGAGACATTTTGAAGAGACTATAAGACACCCCAATGGAAGTGTCAACCAGGCAGCCAGTTAGTGAGCACAAAGCCATCATTAGAGCTCACCAGCCATCATCATCCTTCATCTTTGTGTGCTCAGTCATGTCTGGCTCTGTGACCCTATGGACTGTAGCCCACCACATTCCTCTGTCCGTGGGGTTCTCTAAGCAAGAAAATTAGAGTGGCTTGCATTTCCTACTTCAGAGGATCTTCCTGACCCAGGGATCAAACCTGCACCTCTTGTGACTCCTGCATTAGCAGGCAGATTCTTTACCATTGCGCTACCTTGGAAAGTATATATATGCTCACCAGCCAACCAGTCTAATGTCTAATAAGGGACCACTTTTTGCCAGCCTCTTTTTATGCCCTGGAGTCATAGTACAGAAAAGACAAAACTCTGACCTCAAGGAGCTTCCATTCCATTCAGTTCAGTTCAATTCAGTCGCTCAGTCGTGTCCGACTCTTTGCGACCCCATGAATCGCAGCACGCCAGGCATCCTTGTCCATCATCAACTCCCAGAGTTCACTCAGACTCACGTCCATCGAGTCAGTGATGCCATCCAGCCATCTCATCCTCTGTCGTCCCCTTCTCCTCCTGCCCCCAATCCCTCCCAGCATCAGAGTCTTTTCCAATGAGTCAGCTCTTCGCATGAGGTGGCCAAAGTACTGGAGTTTCAGCTTTAGCATCAGTCCTTCCAAAGAAATCCCAGGGTTGATCTCCTTGCAGTCCAAGGGACTCTCAAGAGTCTTCTCCAACACCACAGTTCAAAAGCATCAATTCTTCGGTGCTCAGCTTTCTTCACAGTCCAACTCTCACATCCATACATGACCACAGGAAAAACCATAGCCTTGACTAGACGGACCTTTGTTGGCAAAGTAATGTCTCTGCTTTTCAATATGCTATCTAGGTTGGTCATAACTTTTCTTCCAAGGAGTAAGCGTCTTTTAATTTCATGGCTTCAATCATCATCTGCAGTGATTTTGAAGCCCCCCAAAATAAAGTCTGACACTGTTTCCACTGTTTCCCCATCTATTTGCCATGAAGTGATGGGACCGGATGCCATGATCTTTGTTTTCTGAATGTTGAGCTTTAAGCCAACTTTTTCACTCTCCTCTTTCACTTGCATCAAGAGGCTTTTTAGTTCCTCTTCACTTTCTGCCATAAGAGTGGTGTCATCTGCATATCTGAGGTTATTGATATTTCTCCCGGCAATCTTGATTCCATCTTATGCTTCTTCCAGCCCAGCGTTTCCCATGATGTAATCTGCATATAAGTTAAATAAGCAGGGTGACAATATACAGCCTCGACATACTCCTTTTCCTATTTGGAACCAGTCTGTTGTTCCATGTCTAGTTCTAACTGTTGCTTCCTGACCCGTATATAGGTTTCTCAAGAGGCAGGTCAGATGGTCTGGTATTCCCATCTCTTTCAGAATTTTCCACAGTTTATTGTGATCCACACAGTCAAAGGCTTTACCATAGTCAATAAAGCAGAAATAGATGTTTTTCTGGAACTCTCTTGCTTTTTCCATGATCCAGCAGATGTTTGCAATTTGATCTCTGGTTCCTCTGCCTTTTCTAAAACCAGCTTGAACATCTGGAAGTTCACGGTTCACGTATTGCTGAAGCCTGGCTTGGAGAATTTTAAGCATTACTTTACTAGCGTGTGAGATGAGTGCAATTGTGCGGTAGTTTGAGCATTCTTCGGCATTGCCTTTCTTTGGGATTGGAATGAAAACTGACCTTTACCAGTCCTGTGGCCACTGCTGAGTTTTCCAAATGTGCTGGCATATTGAGTGCAGCACTTTCACAGCATCATCTTTCAGGATTTGGAATAGCTCAACTGGAATTCCATCACCTCTGCTAGCTTTGTTCGTAGTGATGCTTTCTAAGGCCCACTTGACTTCACATTCCAGGATGCCTGGCTCTAGGTGAGTGATCACACCATCATGATTATCTTGGTCCTGAAGATCTTTTTTGTACAGTTCTTCTGTGTATTCCTGCCACCTCTTCTTAATATCTTCTGCTTCTCTTAGGTACATACCATTTCTGTCCTTTATCGACCCCATCTTTGCATGAAATGTTGCCTTGGTATCTCTAATTGTCTTGAAGAGATCTCTAGTCTTTCCCATTCTGTTGTTTTCCTCTATTTCTTTGCATTGATCGCTGAGGAAGGTTTTCTTATCTCTTCTTGCTATTCTTTGGAACTCTGCATTCAGATGCTTATATCTTTCCTTTTCTCCTTTACTTTTCGCTTCTCTTCTTTTCATAGCTATTTGTAAGGCCTCCTGAGACAGCCATTTTGCTTTTTTGCATTTCTTTTCCATGGGGATGGTCTTGATCCTTGTCTCCTATACAATGTCATGAACCTCCATCCATAGTTCATCAGGCACTCTGTCTATCAGATCTAGTCCCTTAAATTTATTTCTCACTTCCACTGTGTAATCATAAGTGATTTGATTTAGGTCATACCTGAATGGTCTAGTGGTTTTCCCTACTTTCTTCAATTTCAGTCTGAATTTGGCAATAAGGAGTTCATGATCTGAGCCACAGTCAGCTCCTGGTCTAAATAAATTAACAAGTTGACTTCAGAAACAAAAAGTGATAAAAAAAAAATGAGATATCAAAATGTTGCTGAAGGTGGCATGTGCTACTTTAGCTAGACAGATCAAAGATGATCTTTAAAGCCACAGTAAGTGACTTGAGTTAGGTGTGTACATTTTTGAAACACCAGCATACTGATGGTATGTAAATCCACTGGAATGGATGGGGCCACCTTGAGGAAGAATGCAGAAAGAGAAGATATCTCAAAACTAGTCTGAGGGCTTCATTATTTTGAGGTCAATGACAGGAGGACCCTGCAAAGAAGACCAGAAAGGTAGAGGAAAGATGGATAGGGTGGGATCACGAATACAAGAGAAAATATTTAAAAAGAAGGAAGTGGTGATCTGTGCCCAATGTGGTTACAAGTTGAGTATGATTACAGCATAGAAGTAACCACTGGGCTGGGTAACATAGATGTTATGAGTAGTTTGCTGCTGCTGCTGCTGCTAAGTCGCTTCAGTCGTGCCTGACTCTGTGCGACCCCCATAGACGGCAGCCTATCAGGCTCCACCGTCCCTGGGATTCTCCAGGAAAGAACACTGGAGTGGGTTGCCATTTCCTTCTCCAATGCATGAAAGTGAAAAGTTAAAGTGAAGTCACTCAGTCACGTCTGACTCTCAGCGACCCCATGGACTGCAGCCCACCAGAGTAGTTTAATAAGAGCCAATTCTATGGTTGAACTTAAGGAACACAAGCTCTATTACAATGGTTAAGTGGAGAATGGGAGGTTAAAGATACTTCCTAAAATCAGTTGCCAAACCAAAATTTATTTTCTTATGCTTACACACAATGAGTAAGGAATTTAGGTAAGATTCAGCAGGTTGATTCTTCTGCTTCATGTGGTATCAGTGATACTCTCTGGGTGGCTGGACAAGTCTCAAGTGTCCAAGAAGGCTTCAGTGTATCCACTGCCTTGGTGGAGATAGCGAGAAGGGTGGCCTTAGCTGGCCACTTTCCCTCTCCACATGCTCAGACCCTTTCATGTGGACACACCAGTGAGGCAGTCAGATTTATTAAGCAGAAGCTCAAGATGTAAGAGTAAGTGTTTGAGTGACAAAAGATGGAAGCCCCTGGTCTCTAAGGCTGTGCCTAAAAACTTGGACAGCACCACTACATTCTATAAATCAAGGCATTCACAGAGACAGCACCAGTGTCAAAAGAGGGATCTTGTACCGCACTTTTCAATAGGAAGAATGTCAAAGAATTTGTGGCCATCATTAATCTGTTACAAGAGGTAATAAAACGGAAGCAGCCACTGTTGACAAGTCTAAGAGATTTTATCAGTGCTTTTTTACAGAAGCAGCAGAGAAAGAAAGCAGTAGGAAGTTAGAATGTGGGATCAAAGAGTATTTTCCCCAGAAAACCATGAGTGAACCTAAAGCATGCCTGTATCTAATGGCAATATCCCAGAGAAGAGGAAGATGTTGTAGGAGAGAGAAGTTGTAACTGGGACCAAAATTCTTGAGAAGGAAATAAAAAAAAGAAACCCAGGGAGGGCAAAAAGAAGAGATGGTTTCTCATGAACAGGAAAGTCTCATTCATGGTAACAGGAGAGAAGGCAGAAGGTAGAGGCACTTCCTACCCTGCTTTGCTCAGAAGTCGCCTTATCAGTGATGCCTCCCTGGACACCCCTTTCTTAAATGGCACCTAAGTATGCCTGCTCCGTGCCTTTCCCTGCTTTATTGTTCTCCAAAGAGGATGTGCATCCCCATAATGCAAACACGGATTATCCACAGCATATGCAAGAGTGATATATTTTACTGATTGCTGGCACATAACAGGTACTCAATGTCAGCCAAGAGTCTGGAATGAATGAACACCATAGAGAGGTATCTGATGAGTGGTGCTGAAAGAGAAGCTTGATATGCAGATGTCTGAAGGAGCCACATGGTGGTAGTCAGGTGAGAATAAACTTGTATCTTAAAAGGTGCCAATCACAGCCCTCCCTTCCTTTTGTGCCTTTTCTGGCCGAGTCACAGCGATCAAGTTACTGAACCCCTCTGAGTCATAGGATTAGGACCTTGTTAGCACAAAGTGAGCGTTCCTCAAAGCCTGGCTCTCCTTTCCCACCGCTCTCCGTTTCCTCCGACCTGCCATTCTCCCGTTTCTGCCCGCTCTAGGCAGCTAGTTCTCTCTTTAAAGCCTCGGGAGCGCGCTCAGCACCTGGCTGCAGGCGCTGACCCCAAGCAAGTTCCCGCAGTCCCCGAGCAGGGCGGGCGGGGTGAGCCGCGCCCGGGGGAGGGGTGGGGCCAACCCCAGAGCAGCCATAGGCTGCGGGCGCTCAGGGTCTCCACCCCTTCTCCCGTCTGTGCATCTGTCCATCCTGCCGCCGTCTGTCCCAGGCCATGGCGAAGCTGTTGGTGCTCACCCTCTTGGGACTGGGGCTGGCATTCTTCAGGGATCACCGGTCTTCTTATCTGTGAGTTGGGTTGCAGCCCACCCCTGTCCTGTCTGTCCTATCCACTACCCAGACCCGGGAGTCTTCTCCCCTCACCCTCCACTCCCAAGTTGGCTCCAGGCTCTTAGAAAATCAGAAGGCAAGTGCAGGATGTATATCCCAAAGCGATTTCATAAATACCCAACTTTCCCCAACCACCTGAACACCCTTGCTCACTGCCTGGGAGAGAGCTTAAGGAGGCGATTGTCCTTGGTGTGAGTGGCCAAGCTGTTGTCACACACCAATTAATTTATCATAAATACTGGTGTATCTTGGCTACAGATTCACTTCTCAGATTTTCTGCAAAATAAATAACCAGACTGGAGGGGGCCTGTGATATTGTGAGAATTAGGGAAGAAGCTCCAGACTCAGTTGCCTGGCTTAGGCAGAAAACTTCCCAGCATGGAGATGCTCAGTTTGAGACCTCGCTGAGAGACAGAAAACTCCCATGTGCAGTGGAGCAGACGGGAAGGAATGGGCACAGACATGGCCACCTGCTCCAGTGGAGATGTGTCAGGGGTTAGAGGAGAGACCTTGATGTCCTGGGTTCTTGCTGTGCCCCTTCCATTGTAGGATCTCTCTCACATTTATTTTTCATGAATATCAGTGTGTCTTGGCTACTGTGTCACCAAAACCTCATATAAGAAGCACCTAACAATGTGCTTGGGATATAGTAAGTATTTAATAAATGTGTCCTGCTTCCCTTAAAGGGAAAAGTGCCCTGCTTAGAAGTGTTCTGCTTCCCTTAAAGGTTTTATAAAATTTTAATTACTATACAAGGGGGAAAACTTTTCTAAGAAAGTGTCAGTAGTTTCATAATAAATTTTTAATAGGGGTTCAATGTCTAGAGATCATCCTAATCCAAACGATTAATCAATCATACCTTGTTATTGACTTTGAAGTAAAACATTACTAAAAATCAAACTGAACATTTTGGACTTTTGGAAAAAGATCATATGACCCTGTTGACTGTTTAGAAACGTACATACATTGATTCAGAATAGATTTTTGTAAATATTGGGATTTTCTTTTCTAATTGTTGGTTACTTTTGGAATCACAAATTTAGAAAAAAGTAAGAAACGGACAGTGATTTGGGACTTTTAATCATGTAAAAATTATAGTTTGTGGATTTTCACTAACCATGATACTATTTGTTGTCAAAGAAGAATATATACTTATAACATTATGCATTATATATAATATTAATACATGTATGTAAATACATTATATATGTGTGTATATATAATGCATATATACACATACATACATAAAATATAGCTTTACTGCTGCTACCCTAAAAAGTTTCTCTATCAACATGAAGTCTTAGCTTATTTGAGCCAGCATTAATATTTCCCCAAGTTTGTTCCTTGGAACGCACACAAGTCACAAAACATGCTCTATAAAAAAATAGGTTCCCTAGACAAAGTACATTTGGGAAATGTCTATTATAGCCTTTTCCTGGAGACTGACAGTGCATTCTGGCACACTGAACACTTTGAAAAGTCCTTCAGTAACAAAATACAGAAAATGATTTTGGTTTGTCATTTCACAGACTTATTTGCCCACATTCTTTACTCCCTTTCTTGGTACCACCTGTATAACTCTCTGGGATACAGTTTGAGACCAATTATTCTATATCATTGATTTGCACCAAGACTTAAATTTCAACAGAAGTTGAGGTCTGGCCTTGGGCAGCAGGTTTCTGGACCCCCCAAGCCTGACTGTGATTTGTCTGAAGGGACCAAAGCACTCTATGGTCATAGCTTAACATAATGTCAGTGTCTGCAAGTCCCCTTGGTAGCCTTGCCTGTGATTAGGCGCCTCCCAGAACCACTTTGCCATGGGGATGCTGCAGTGGGAAGACCAGGTCTGGTTTGGAGTGAGAACTCCCTGTTTTACTTTCACCACCTGGGTCCAGCACGTGGGGAGGGAGCCTCAGTCCTTTAACTTCTTGTTGTAATCAGATGGCTGAGAAGAGAAAGAAAGTGGCCATGGGGTGAACCTATGGTTTTTGAATGAAAAAGAGGGCTAGAACAGAGAGCAGAGTAGGAATAATGTGCAGCTGGGAGGATGGGTGGTTCAGTGCTAAAGAATCCATCTGTCAATGCAGGAGATGCAAGAGATGCAGTTTTGATGTCTGGTGGAGAGGATGACATGGAAAAGGGAATGGAAACCCACTCCAGTATTTTTGCCTGGGTAATCCCATAGACAGAGGAGCCTGGCGGGCTACAATCCGTGGGGGTTGCAGAATCAGATATGACTTAGCAACTAAACAACAGGAGGATGGGTGGTTATGGGGATGGAAGATGGTGTCGAGCCTTCAAGCAGCTCAGATGGGGGAGGAAGGGAAATTGCCAGGAAGTCAGCGTGTTTCTCCTCCAAGACGCCTGCTTTCTGTCTCAGTCTTGTGTGTCTCCTCCCTTTACTCTGGCTCGCTCTTGCCGTCTTTCCTGCCCAGCGCCAAGCACCCTCACTTGGCAGACCATCTCAGGAGCTCGCCTGAAATCTGAGACACGACCATCCTCTCACGCCCCATTGCCCGGCAACTTCTTTACAAAGGATATTAATAAATCCACTTCTTACCTTTCACTTTGCCTCTCCTGAACTTCATTAAGTCCCGAGACTAGGTGCACGGTTTCAGTCAGAAGACTGGGGGTTGGAGTCTCACATGAGGTTCACCTGGGCTCCTGTCCCACCTGAGGCAAGATTGTGGTCGAATTTCCACCTGAGGTGTGCGGTTTCTAAAGGACATTCAAATCCTGCAGGCGCTCCCCGCCCCAACTTAGAACCAGATAAAGACAGCCTAGAGGATCAGTAAATTACCTTTACCCCCATTTTAGAGATAAGGTCTCTGAATTTCAGAGAAAACCATGAATCTGTCCAAGGGAGAGAAGGGAAAATATTATATGCTGAGACCAGCAGCAAGGTCGAGGTGAATCGTCAGAGGAGATTCAACTTTTTTTCCCTCAGAGATGTGGCGTATGGGAGTAAGGCAGGTTCACAAGAAGTTCTATAGTCCTGGAGCTGGACGGATCTTGTGGACGGATACTAGATGTGTCTTGAGGGGTTCCCAGATGCTTCTGAGGTGACAGCAGCACAGAGGAAGGAAATAAGGGAGCTCCCTTGGATTATAGTCTTTCCCACCCATCTGTGCCGACGGCCGCAGAGGTATTACAGTGTGCTCACTACGCAGGCGCACTGCACTTCCAGTGAACGACGATGTAAACAGTGCCCCCTGGTGTATGGAATGTTAACATGCATCTCTAGGGCAACTTCCTCATTTCTTAAGTTGGTGGCGCTAGCCTCCCAAATCGGAGAAGGCAATGGCAACCTACTCCAGTACTCTGGCCTGGAAAATCCCATGAACTAAGAAGCCTGGTAGGCTGCAGTCCATGGGGTTGCGAAGAGTCGGGCACGACTGAGCGACTTCACTTTCACTTTTCACTTTCATGCATTGGAGAAGGCAATGGCAACCCACTCCAGTACTCTTGCCTGGAGAATCCCAGGGACAGAGGAGCCTAGTGGGTTGCCATCTATGGGGTCGCACAGAGTCGGACACGACTGAAGTGACGCAGCAGCAGCAGCAGCACCAGCCTCCCAAATGCAGGAGACTTAAGAGACACGGGTTCAATCTCTAGGTTAGGAAGATACCCTGGAGGAGGAAATGGCAACCCACTCCAGTATTCTTGCCTGGAAAATCCCATGGACAGAGGAGCCTGGGGCCTACCATCCCTAGGGTTACAAAGAGTCCGACACGACTGAAGCAATTTAGCAGGACATAACTGTCCATTTAGTCAAGGCTATGGTTTTTCCAGTGGTCATGTATGGATATGAGAGTTGGACTGTGAAGAAAGCTGAGCACCAAAGAATTGATGCTTTTGAACTGTGGTGTTGGAGAAGACTCTTGAGAGTCCCTTGGACTGCAAGGAGATCCAACCAGTCCATTCTAAAGGAGATCAGCCCTGGCTGTTCTTTGGAAGGAATGATGTTAAAGCTGAAACTCCAGTCCTTTGGCCACCTCATGCAAAGAGTTGACTCATTGGAAAAGACTCTGATGCTGAGAGGGATTAGGGGCAGGAGGAGAAGGGGATGACAGAGGATGAGATGGCTGGATGGCATCACTGACTCAATGGACGTGAGTCTCAGTGAACTCTGGGAGTTGGTGATGGACAGGGAGGCCCAGTGTGCTGCAATTCATGGGGTCGCAAAGAGTCGGACATAACTGAACGACTGAACTGAATGGGGTCACACAGAGTCGGACATGACTGAAGTGACTTAGCAGCAGCAGCAGCAACACGTGAAACCAGCTGAGCCACAAGGGAAACCAAATAGCTGTGAAAAGAAGAGAAGCAGTGGAAACAGTGACAAACTTTAATTTTTTGGGCTCCAAAATCACTGCAGATGGTGATTGCAGCCATGAAATTAAAAGACACTTACCGTTTGGAAGGAAAGTTATGACCAACCTAGATAGCATATTGAAAAGCAAAGATATTACTTTGCCAACAAAGGTCCATCTAGTCAAGGCTATGGTTTTTCCAGTGGTCATGTATGGATGTGAGAGTTGGACTGTGAAGAAAGCTGAGTGCCGAAGAATTGATGCTTTTGAACTGTGGTGTTGGAGAAGGCTCTTGAGAGTCCCTTGGACTGCAGGGAGATCCAACCAGTCCATCCTAAAGGAGATGAGTCCTGGGTGTTCATTGGAAAGACTGATTTTGAAGCTGAAACTCAAATACTTTGGCCACCTCATTCGAAGAGTTGACTTGTTGGAAAAGACCCCAATGCTGGGATGGATTGGGGGCAGCTGGAGAAGGGGATGACAGAGGATGAGATGGTTGGATGGCCTCACCTACTCGATGGATGTGAGTTTGAGTGAACTCTGGGAGTTGGTGATGGACAGGAAGGCCTGGTGTGCTGCAGTTCATGGGGTTGCAAAGAGTGGGACACGACTGAAGGACTGAACTGAACTGAACTGAACATGTGAAACTCTTTATTACAAGGAAACAGCAAAGCTAGCATTTATTAATAGTGTTAATATTTCTGCTACCCTGGTGCCCACTCCAGGCAACACACTCTAATGGGAAAAGGATAGTGGAGGATTCCAGCAGACCTGGGCTGGACCTCAGTTCTGCAGCTTTCAGGTCACTTTGTTACTGACCTGGATTCTTGGGCTTTTTAATCGACAGAAATTGATAACAGGTCAGAGGAGAAATTTAGGCAAGGTTTTTTTGGGGACTCGTGCTGCAGCACAGGGAGTAAAAACACATAACAGGTTTCCTTGCTTGCTCCTTGACTGGGGAGCAATCTGGTCCCTTAAATGGGGTGAGGGTAGGTGCCTATCCAGGGGTCAGGCCACAGGGGTGGCCTGGGTGGTTGGCCGACCTGCTTGATGGAACTGTGTGTAGGGATCATGTGCAGTACCCTACTTTTGCTCCGACAACTTTTACGTGGCTGTTGGATTTTTGGTCCTTTTTGTATCATATTGTTGATCATTTGTTCCAACTGCCTATGTATACAGTTCTTTTTAGTCCCTTATAGTTTAGTCCCTCTGTTGCTCTGGAAGATGTTTGTCCAGGTGGAAGCATTGTAGCAAAGAGTCCCTGGTGTCAGCCTGCCTCAACTTTACCATTTTGAGCCTGTTTCTCCACCTACATATTATAGGCTTATAATACCTATCACAGTAGGTATATGTATAAAATCTGGCCCATGAAAGATACTCTGTAAATGTTAATTTTTATTATTGCCACATGCTATCTCAAAAATCTACCTATGAATGATCTACTAAATGAGTGAAATTTGAATATATGCTGCGGTAGGACCTCACTGAGACCCTAGGATAAGAACAAATAATTCACTGGTCCTCCTCTATCAATGCAACCAAAATCATCTTCTCCACCTAATGCACTAGCCTGCTAATTCCACAAAACAATTTGGCAGACATCTACCAAATACTTTTTTTTCACTTGAGCTCTGTGCACTTGTGCAAAGTCACAGGACAGAATAGGAGGCAGTATTCAGTCACAAATTTCAGAATTTAGTGTTAGCAATGAGACTACAAGCTGATTACCATGAAACAATATGGAAAGAGACTCTGTAGATGTATATGTGAAGATTTGTGAGGATAAATGAAGGGGTTACTAATCCTATCACGAAAGATCAGGAGGAGTTGCAGACTGGTCATGAGTAGGAAACTTCCAGGTGGATTAGCAGGAAGGATGAGCTGGAGGGAAAACTTGCATGAGCAAGTGAAAGGAGAGAAAGTGATGTAGAGAAAAGGATTCTTGCTGTCATGGCACCTGATTTCAAATCCAAATTCCCAGGCTTCCCTGGTGGCTCAGTGGTAAGAATCTGCCTGCCAGCGCAGGAGACATGGGTTTGATCCTTGATCTGAGTGGGAAGATGCCACATGTCGTGGAGCAACTAAGCCTGTGCACCACAGCTGTTGAGCCTGTGCTCTAGAGCCTGGGAGCCACAACTACGGAGACTTTGTGCTGCAACCACTAAAGCCATCGCACCCTGGGACCCGTGCTCTACAACAAGAGAAGCCACCATAATGAGAAGCCCACACACCGCAACTAGGGAGTAGCCCACGCTTGCTGCAACTAGAAAAAAGCCTGAAGAGCAACAAAGACCCAGCAAAAAGATAAAACAAACAAGTAAAATCATAAAAAAATTTAAATTCCATCCTTTTTAAGGATAGTAAGTCCCAATGCTGGGAGGAATTGGGGGCAGGAGGAGAAGGGGACGACAGGATGAGATGGCTGGATGGCATCACTGACTTGATGGACGTGAGTTTGAGTGAACTCCGGGAGTTGGTGATGGACAGGGAGGCCTGGCGTGCTGCAATTCATGGGGTTGGAAAGAGTCAGACACGACTGAGCGACTGAACTGAACTGGGCTGAAGTCCCAATAGGAAATATTGAAGAATGAGGAGTGTGCAGTGGCTCAAGATAGACTGGTGAGGATATATATGGCCCCAAGGAAAGTTCTAGAATGAATTTCTTAATCCAAAGCTAAAGATCCTCACTTTCTTTTGTAAGGAGCTGGCATGTATTTGCAAAGAACAATTCATAGCAGGGAGTATGTGATTTCTGGCCAGACTTCAGCAGCTTATTAATCAGCGACACACCTTTAGACATGGAACATTTGGACTTAAGCCCTTGACAAGATATTTCCTGATAATTGAAAGTAAAATAGAAAAACATGAGCTGGGTTATAGTAACACAATGTGAGCTGTCTTTTGGCATTTCTTTCAGCTTTTTGGAAGCGGTAATACCGGTAAATTTTGCTAGACAGAGGACTGAGTGTGATCTCTGAATTCATACTTGGGTTCCAACCCCAGCTCAGCCACTTCATAATTTTGTAGACTTGAAAAGCCACTTAATCTTCGTCACCTGTAAAATAGGGAAAACAGTACCTCAGGGAGATGTTTGAGGATTAAAGCAGAGTACTTGAAGTCCCTGAACTACAGTAACAATGATTAGTCTGTGAGATTTGGGCTTCCCAGGCGGCACTAGTGGTGAAGAACCCTCCTGCCAACGCAAGAGACATGAGACTCGGGTTCAATCCTTGGGTCAGGCAGATGCCCTGGAGAAGGGAATGGCAACCCACTCCAGTATTCTTGCCTGGAGAATCCCATGGACAGAGGAGCCTGGCAAGCTACAGTCTATGGGGTCACACAGAGACTTAGCACCCACACATGGCCACAAATTTGAACCAAAAGCAGCTGGGTGCCGACTTAATGCCTCCTTATCTACAATTGGCTCCCTTTAGCTCTGATTATTCTGCCTTTTCCATGAGAGAGAAACCTGAGTAAGAATAGAGGCTAATCATTTCTGCTTTTGTCTGTCCTCTGTGAACACATCACTCTTACTGAACCTTGCAAGCCAGGGAGCCTCTTCTTCCTGTGTGATTTTGACTCTAAAAAGCTAATATGGCTATCCTTGGCATTTTCCTCAAGTCTTCACACACTCACTGATGGCTTGTCATCGACTCTCTTCTTCTGTGTCACTCTTTGTGTCCTTGATTATGACCGCTTGTACCTGCCTTTTTAGTTCTCTGGGGCACTCTGTACATATTCACTAAGCTTTCTATAAAGCTATGTTTTCAAATGGTGGATCACAAAATCAATTTAGTAAAGTATGATCAGCCCTTATTTATTTATTTTTGTTTTATTATTTTTAAAATTAAAGTATAGCTTCCCTGGTGACTCAGATGGTAAAGAATCTGCCCGCATTGTGGGAGATCCAGGTTTGATACCTGGGGTGGGAAGAGCCCTTGGAGGAGGAAATAGCAACCCACTCCAGTATTCTCACCTCCATGAACAGAGGAGCCTTGTGGGCTACAATCCACGGGGTCACAAAGAGTCGGACATGACTGAGCGACTAGCATATAGTTGGTTTACGATATTATATTAGTCTTTCATGTATACAGCATAGTGTTTCAATATTTTATAGGTTATACTCCATTTATAGTTATAAAATATTGGCTATGTTCTCTGTGCTGTACAATATATTCTTGTAGCTTATTTATCTTATATATAACAGTTGGTACCTCTTAATCTTCTACCCTTACATTGCCCCTCCCCACTTCCCTCTCCTATTGGTAACCACTAGTTTGTTCTCTGTATCTGTGAGTCGGTTTCTCTCTTGTTATATTCATTCATTTATTTCTTAGATTCCACATATAAGTGATAATATACAGTATTTGTCTTTCTCTGCCTGACATTTCACTAAGCCTAATACCTTCCAGCTCCATCTATGTTGTTGAAAATGGCAAAATTTCATTAGTTTTCTATGACCGTGTAAAATTCATACATGCACACACACATATACACATCACATCTTTATCCACTGATCTGTTGGTGTACTTAGGTTGCTTCCGTATCCCGACTATATCTTGGCTATTGTAAATCATGCTGCTATGAACACTGACGTGCATATATCTTTTCAAATTAGTGTTTTCATTTTCTTTGTACATATATGCAAGTGTGGAATTGCTGGGTCATACGGTACTTCTTTTAGTCTTTTGAGGAACTTCCATACTGTTTTCCACAGTGGCTGTACCAATTTATATTCCCACCAACAGTGGAATCAGTTCAGTTCAGTCTCTCAGTCATTGTGTCTGACTCTTTGCGACCCCATGAACTGCAGCACGCCAGGCCTCCCTGTCCATCACCAACTCCCAGAGTCCACCCAAACCCATGTCCATTGAGTCGGTGATGCCATCCAACCATCTCATCCTCTGTCGTCCCTTTCTCCTCCTGCCCTCAATCTTTCCCTGCATCAGGGTCTTTTCAAATGAGTCAGCTCTTTGCATCAGGTGGCCAAAGTATTGGAGTTTCAGCTTCAACATCATTCCTTCCAATGAACACCCAGGACTGATATCCTTTAGGACGGACTGGTTGGATCTCCTTGCAGTCCAAGGGATTCTCAAGAGTCTTCTCCAACACCACAGTTCAAAAGCATCAATTCTTCAGTGCTCAGCTTTCTTTATAGTCCAACTCTCACATCCATACATGACCACTGGAAAAACCATAGCCTTGACTAGACAGACCTTTGTTGGCAAAGTAATGACTCTGCTTTTTAATATGCTGTCTAGGTTGGTCATAACTTTTCTTCCAAGGAGTAAGTGTCTTTTAATTTCATGGCTGCAGTCACCATCTGCAGTGATTTTGGAGCCCAGAAAAATAAAGTCAGCCATGTTTACCCATCTATTTGCCATGAAGTGATGGGAATGGATGCCATGATCTTAGTTTTCTGAATGTTGAGCTTTAAGCCAACTTTTTCACTCTCCTCTTTCACTTGCATCAAGAGGCTTTTTAGTTCCTCTTCACTTTCTGCCATAAGAGTGGTGTCATCTCCATATCTGAGGTTATTGATATTTCTCCTGGCAATCTTGATTCCAGCTTGTGCTTCTTCTAGCCCAGTGTTTCTCATGATATACTCTGCATATAAGTTAAATAAGCAGGGTGACAATATACAGCCTTGACAGACTCCTTTTCCTATTTGGAACCAGTCTGTTGTTCCATGTCCAGTTCTAACTGTTGCTTCCTGACCTGCATACAGATTTCTCAAGAGGCAGGTGTGGTATTCTCATCTCTGTCAGAATTTTCCACAGTTTATTGTGATCCACACAGTCAAAGGCTTTGGCATAGTCAATAAAGCAGAAATAGATGTTTTTCTGGAACTCTCTTGCTTTTTCCATGATCCAGCGGATGTTGGCAATTTGATTTCTGATTCCTCTGCCTTTTCTAAAACCAGCTTGAACATCTGAAATAGTGTTCCTTTTTTTCCCAAACCCTCACCAATATTTGTCGGGTTTTTTTGTATTATCAGTATCTTTAAATAAATGAAACAGAATTGAACAGAAACATTAAGAATGTATCACATTGATTAGGGGAAGTATCCTTTCACGAACTTTGTTTCAGGTATGTGTGTATGTGTGTGCTGTGTGTTTCCACCAAATAAAATGCTTTTCCTAATGTGGGTCTTAGTCTGAAAAGTTGATAAAGCTCCAAACTTTCCCTTTTCTTTCTTTACTGCAAACTTTTGTGACTATAATGTCAAATTTCCATTGTTGGAATACCTTTTCGTTTCTCAGTCATGGAGGCAGATCCCAACTTGCCTTTGGAGTCTGCTTTCCAAGTTCATGTCCATCATTCAGGGACCAGCCTCTCCTTGCAGCCAGGCTTCCCTCATCTGTGCATTCACCTCTGGGTCTGTAGCATTCGGACTGGAAGATCTCTACTGCATGCTAATAATGCACTGTGGCACTTTAACAAAGCTGATTTCTAGAGCTCACTGCTAGCCTCTTAAGCTCAGACCCTATTAGAGGGTGAAAATGCTAGCTATTAGGCCTAGTGGGAACGTGCTACACTTTTCCTGAATGAAAAGATGGAAGATCAGTCACCTCCAAAGTCATATTATTTTATACCAGGTTGTTAATAATTTTATTCAAAGTGTCTAGTCACCCCTTCACCCATCATCTTCCTTCTATGAGAGGAAATTATCAGTAAGGCAAGTGAGAGACTTCTCCTCCTGACTATCTTTAGCCAAATAAGATTTCTAGGGCTGCTTGGATAAGCATTGCTACTCACTCTGACTATATTGTATCATTGTTGTCCTTGTTCAATCACTAAGTAGTGTTGGACTCTTTTCGACTCCATGAACTGCAGCACACTATCCTTAGTGCTCAAAAAAAAAAAAAAATGTTTATTGTGTAAGTCTCTTGGCTGAGCTAATGTTGTGGTCCTTTTCTTTCAAATGCCACGTCAACAACTCAACAGCTCTGTGCTACGTGTGGAAGCAGCCTGCTGGTGCCTCCTTCTCACAGCTGTTCTTTTTCCCTTGGTCCTTCACTCAGATGTTCCCCAGGAAGTTTATGTTTTACACTTTACTTTTGTGCGTGCGTGCGTGCGTGTGTGTGCTGTGTGTGTGCGTGTGTGTGTGCGCGCATGTGTGCGCGTGATGCCTTTAAATATGCTGGCCTTGGGTAGGATTTTCTGAAGCTATAAATCCTTTAAGCACACCTGCATTTTTCAAGTAACACACCTGAAATCAGGTGCCCAGTCCAAGCTTTGGGGCCACACCGGGCAGATGGGGAGAAGGCCTATTTGTCAGCAGCCCTAAAACATCAAATGGAATCAATTGGACCCAGGTTGTTATTTAACCTGAACGTCCACTTAGGGCTCCTGACATGGTTAATGAAATAGTTCCTGTTCTGCCAAAGGGCACTGAGCCCAGAAGAGGGCACTGAGCCCAGAAGAGGACACTGCACATCTTTGTGTATCCACCCAGGGCTTCCCAGGTTGTGTAGTGGTAAAGAAGCCACCTGCCAACAGGAGACCCAGAAGATGCAGGTTCAATCCCTGAGTCAGGAAGAGCCCCTGGAGAAGGCGATGGCAACCCACTCCAGTATTCTTGCCTGGAGAATTCCATGACAGAGGAGCCTGGTGGGCTACAGTCCATGGGGTCACAGAGAGTCGGACACGACTGAGCACACAGCACATCTACCCTCCTCTGCTAAATATACGCTAAACATTGTGCCCAGGGGCCCTGTGTGTCTCACTCAGGCCTGGTCTGATAGAATCGCTCAGGTTTCAGGGACCACTAACCCTGGGGTTGAAACCCAGGCAAAGTACAGTTAAGGAGAATTTTACTGGCTACTTACTTTTGCAACTTAGTTAAATTTCTGGATAGTTTTATGCATATTTTATTCCTTTTTTTTTTCCTCTCTTCCAGAGCAAGAATGAACACTTCCCGAGAAGTAAAATCGGTAGAACTTCCTAACTGTAAATTAATAAAAGGAATAGGTAAGCATTTGAGAGGAGGAAGTATTATTAAATACGTAAGTATCTGATAATACTCCACTTGAAGTATTACCTTGTGAGTTATTTGATTAATACACCTATTTAATTCTGTTCAAAAATAAAACTACTAGCCAGGAGAGTATTATCAAGTCAGTAGTGAGTTGTAAATACCAGATTACTTGACCTTCAACTCTACCAACCTGTCATCAAGGGGTTTGACCGCTTTTTATTATTTGTTTTTGTTTGGTTCACTTAGCAGAAACAGTGGTCAGGAAGCGTTTGATTTTATGGTAATATAACCTGAGCAGATGGCAGAGGAAGCACAGAAGGAGACAGAGTAATGAGTAAAGGGTAAATGTTTATAAAGGCCTCCAACACCTTTGCCATTACCACAGGCTTTCTCCTTATGCATTTCTCTTTTAATATCTGGGAGGCAAAGTTTTCCCAGAGGTCTCAGTAGCTTTCCCCTCAGATCTCATTAGTCAGAGCTAGACAACAGGCTGGTGCCCTAGCTGCAAAGGAAGCTGGGAAAGTAATTAGGGGGCCTCCTTTGTGGGAGGCAGGCCCCTCAGCAAAGATAAAAAGGACGGGGTAACAGAAGCTGGTAGACAGCCAACAGGGAGGGTTGGAGGACTCAAGTCCCCATCTGGTTTCAACCAACCAGCTTTGTTATTTGAAAACAACTTGTTTGACATTCATGCTTTTGTTATGCTTGAGGGTTTGTTTTTTTAGAATCATTTATCTCAGTTGAGGTTAGAAAGGCTGGACCACATGATTTTATGCAGATAGCATCAATTAGCTTGGTCAGGTATCTTATATTGCAATCTTTTTTTCTAGAAAACAAGCATGATATTGATATTAAATATCACTGGATATCTGTAAAATGAATATCTCCACTAAAATTAATACCAAGTAAAAAATCACATATGTCTTGAGATTGAAATTCAAAAAATTTACATGTATTTAAAGCATAACTAACTTGGTGAGTTATTTATTAATGTTTGTAAAGGCATATTCAGAATATGAAATGTATCCTCACTTTAACCAAAGCATTTGAAATTTGCTTATGTTTCCAATAGGGGTTTTCAAAGAGTTTATTTGATTTGGAATGATTAGGTGTCAACATATATGGGGAGTTTACTCTGTGTCTTTAAAAATTGCAAGCTATTTTCAAATTACTATACCTTTTGTACATTTAGTGAATTTCCATAAACTTTAAGAGATTTCAGACTCTGAGGAAAAAGTTCTAGTTCATAAACTTAAAACAAATATATTAAGTGTAAGTTTTAAATACACTTTATTATATGAATCTCTTAATTTTTAAATAATCATATGAATCAGTTTGAATAAATAAAGGAAAGAATGATTTATTCTGAACCTATCTAAGAAGAACTAAATATATAGCCCCATTTTCAAGTTGGGAGTGATGAAGACAAGGCCCCCTAACTTCCCACAACGGTCCTAACAATCTGTGCTGTCTGTACTCTTTTTTTGAAGAAACTGGCGCTGAAGACCTGGAGATACTTCCTAATGGACTCGCTTTCATTAGTGCCGTAAGCGTTGCCTTTCATTTCCTGTGCTCTGAACCATTTTCTAGGACCACCAGCTTGCCTTTCATTTCAGCCTTCTTTATACCAATGCCCATCTTTGAATCAAACGAGCAGTGATATGGTTCAAAAAACAACCTGTGTACGCATTCATACTGGTATAACGATTATGATCATATGTGTTCTATGCATGTTTGTATTCCTGTGGGTACACTGAGCTCCTGTATTCCCTTATCTTCCACTGTGACAATTTGAGTCCAATGAGTTCAAGAATGGCTTCGCATTCATCTGTCTGTTCCTTGAAGAACGTAAGCAGTGTAGTCAAATATCTGCTGACTTGAGTGTGTGTGTGTGTCTGTGTCTGTGTGTGTGTCTGTGTATGTTCCCCCTCACATATCATTTAGATTTTAATCCTTCTTTTTACACTTTTTGGAATAAGCCTTTTAATTTTAAAATGTTAGTAGGTCATGCCACAATTTCCAAACTTTTGGAAAGAAAAGCCCCCGTGTTGTGAAACTCTCCTGCATACAGATCATTGTGGTAGATGATATATAGCTCAAAAACAAAAGCCATCACCCTAATGAAGGATAACAGAATTGATAGAATACAGTATTCAAGTCATCCAGCCACTGAAAATCCTTTGCTGCCTGTTGTAATTTATTTAATCCAGTTTTCTCCTATGAAGACTGATCGTCCTCTGAAGAGGTGTCTTACAAACTTTTTTTTAAAGCAACAGGATATAAATTTCCATTAAATCTTACATGCTGCTGCTGCTGCTAAGTCGCTCCAGTTGTGTCCGACTCCATGTGATCCCATAGATGGCAGCCCACCAGGCTCCCCCGTCCCTGGGATTCTCCAGGCAAGAACACTGGAGTGGGTTGCCATTTCCTTCTCCAATGCATGAAAGTGAAAAGTGAGAGTGAAGTCACTCAGTAGTGTCCGACTCTTAGCGACCCCATGGACTGCAGCCTACCACGCTCCTCCATCCATGGGATTTTCCAGGCAAGAGTACTGGAGTGGGGTGCCATTGCCTTCTCCGAAATCTTACATAGGACCCCACTATCTAAAACAAATAGTAGCTGTGCTGTTCTACCTTCAAGCTAAGGAAGGAGTTGCCCCCTGGAGTTATTAGACCCTAACCCTAAATCTTTGTTTCTAAGATGCTTCCATGAAATCTGCCAGGGGACGATCCATAACCCGAGTTCGTCTATGTTCCTTGCTTATATTACTGAAGCTTATTAGTAAATGCCTCTTTGGTCTGCTCTTCCTTTTTTTTTTTTTAATTGTCATCATGGGTTGGTAGCTGTGATATTCAACACAGATGCTTTGCAGCTGGTGATGGAAGGGTCTGTGCCCATTATGTGGGGTTGCCTGGGAGCATGTGACTTCCAAAGACCCCCAAGGGCCGCTTGCACAAGCCAGCTAACAGGCTTGCCATGTGGCTTGCAGCCTGAACCAGACAGTGTGAACCCATGTGCTGTCTCCCACCTCCATCAGCATTTGAAGTATTTGTAAAGTGCCTATGTTTTCTCCTCTGTTATTTTATAAGGGATTACAATATCCTGGAGTAAAAAGCTTTGAACCTGATAAGCCTGGAAAAATACTGCTGATGGACCTGAACGAAGAGGATCCTACAGTGTTGGAATTGAAGATGACTGGAAGTAACTTTGATGCGTCTTCATTTAACCCTCATGGCATTAGCACATTCACAGATGAAGGTAATGAATTCAATGTCTATTAAAAATAAAACCAAATTAAAAAAAAAAACAGAAAAAATGTTAATGAATGAATATTTCTTTTCATCCAATTAAAGTACAGTCATGAATAATGCTCTCACTCTGGGTTTTAAACTTACCTCCTATGTGAATTAAACATAACATAACCATGTAAATGCTTGAGAATGCTAAAATACTTGAGGTTTGCAAAGCACCTAATTTTTTAAAATATGTGAATTTTAACATTCACATAATCCCTATAATTACCATAGTGATAATATTCAACCCTAATAGGAATGAGTCTTTCCATTTTAAACAATTATACAGATCCAGGTGTTTACAACAACAGATCGCTCTAACGTAAGACACCTGCAACCTACAGACCCGCCGCCAGTCACCTTCAATGCCCACTGGTTCCTTCGTTTGTCTTCAAACAGTCTCTCCACAGTTTGACAAATTGCCCCATCCATTATGCTTTCATCTGATTTCTTCCCTTCTTTTTGCAGCCATTGCCTTGGTCTCTACATTAATTCTCAACCCTGGTTGTGCCCACAAGCACCTGGAGAGTTTTAAAAAGCCTGATGCCCAGGCCCCAGCCCCAGATATTTTGATTCAGTTGGTCTGAGGGAGGCTTGAGTGGTAGTGCTTGTTACAAGCTCTCCAGCAGTTAAGAACGTGAGACCAGGGTTGAGAACCACGCCTATCCCCATGGCCTCCAATCAGACAATCCCTTCCTTGGTCCTTGCAGACTTTTCTGCAAGGGGGGACTAAAATTGCTGCCTTGAAAGCCATCAGCAGTGTCCTTATTAAGAAACTCTCTCTCACAACTCTTCCCCTCCTTCCTTCACTCTTATTTTATACTGTTGGCCACTCAGTGGTAAAGAATCTGCCTATAGTGCAGGACCCTCAGGAGACCCGGGTTCGCTACACGGGTTGGAAAGATCCCCTGGAGAAGAGAATGGCAACCCATTCAAGTATTCTTGCCTGGAGAATCCCATGGACAGAGGAGCCCGGTGGGCTTCATCCATAGGGTCGCAGTGAGTTGGTCATGACTGACGCAACTCAGCACTCATGCACTTGTTCCTTCTAGGCGATCTCCTCTCCCTGATACTCCGACACACTCATCTGTTCTCACTCTGATCCTGCTGCAGCTTTTCCACCCTCTTCATTATGTTGCCACTCATTTCGAATTCTCTGAACATTCCCCAAAGGACTGGTCTTTCACCTCCTCCTTACTTTCTCTATTTCAAAAAGGCCAGCCATGTCACAACTCTAGCTGTGTCTGCTGTCTAGGTAAACACCCTCCAAAGTGGATTATTATTATTATTTTAATCAGCTCTTCTGTCCCCTCCCTTCAGCTCACCAGCTATTTCTATCTGGGTTCCTCTCCTACAGCCACAGGCGTCCCTGGTGGCTCAGACAGTCAAGAATCTGCCTGCAATTTGGGAGACCCAGGTTCAATCCCTGGGTCAGGAAGATCCCCTGGAGAAGGGAATGGCTACGCACTCCAGTATTCTTGCCTGGAGAGTCCCATGGACAGAGGAGCCTGGTGGGCTACAGTCCTTGGGGTCACAAAGAGTCGGACACAACTGAGCGACTAACACAACACCTACAGCCAAATTAAACTCAAAATGTTAAAAAGTAAATCTTATCCTCTTATCTTCCTTTTTCATGTTTACTCCATATGACTTCCCTTCTTCCATATATATATCTATTAAAATTTACATACATACATATGTATTTCCCTTCCAGTCATCTCTTCACCCATTGATTAACATTCTATTTTATTTTTAAAATATTGTAAGTGCAAAGAAATAGGATGTGGGGTGTGTGCATGCTCTTTTGAATTAAGAAGGGAAAATAACCACATAAATATTATACAGGTCCTCATATGCATTACTTTTGCATTAAACACTGCATCATGGATTCCTTCCCCGACAGTGCCTCCAGAGCTGCTCTGTAATGGCTGTTTGGAATTCTGTGGCATGGGAGAACCATTATATAGTTCATCTGTTGGTGGATATCGAGCCTGTTCCCACCTTTATGCTCAGTGAAAACGAATGCCAGAATAAACATCTTATGCAGCTCCTGTGACTGCTTATGATACATTCCTAGAGGTAGATTCTGCTGCACAAAACATGAATCTGGGTTTTAATCCTCACTTAGGGTCGATTTCCACTTCCCATATTCCTCAGCCATCATCAGGGACTTTTGGTACTTCCTGTCAAATCCCTCTCATATCCTTTCCTGCCTTTTCCTGTCAGTAGGGTAAGGCTCCACGGCTTACTCACAGGGGCTTTCAGCCAAGGAGTAACATGGCTGCGGGTATAGCACTAATCCAGGCGTGTGGAGGGAAGCAGCGTCCTCCTGATCTAGCCCTTCTTTCCACCTGCCTGGATTACTGCTATACCCACAGTCGTATACTCTTTGGTTGAAAGCCCCTGTAAGTAAGCCCTGGAGCCTCATGCTAAGCCCTACAAGACTAACCTGGAGTCCTATGTCTATGGCTTTAATCCTCCCACTCTTTCATTCACATCTACTCCAACTACAACCTCCAGCTAAGCTCCTGCCTCAGGCCCTTTGCACATTCTCTTTCTTCCGCCTAGAACACCCTGTCCCCAGATATTCATATAGTTCAGTCTCTCATTTCATTTCAGTACCTGCTTTAGCATCATCTTCTCAGAACTTGCCTGACTCCCATGGACAAGACATCTCATTACTCTGCATCCCTTTATCTGGTTTTATTTTCCTTCTGTAGCACTTAACACCAATTAAAATAAACATCTGCTTGGCAGGGGGCCTAATGGGAAGTCTCATAGCTGGCTTTTCTGTTCGGATTTCTCCCATTCAACCTCCTAAACTTGACACTGTTTTCCTTTAAACACCAATTTGGTCACGTCAAAGCTTTCCAAAGATTCACTGTTTCCGAAGGCAAAGACTATGGTCTATCATCTGATCAGTCCTTCCTGACCACTTACACTGGTTTCTCTCAGGCCGCAGACTTGCGCTGACTCCTGGAAGCTAAATCCCTTTGATATTATGTCTCAGGTGCTCTTTTTATGGAATTTATCATCTCACACTGTGTAAATTACACCTGAGCACACCTTCTCTTATTGATATTCTTCTCATCTTTTATCTCTTTTATCTCAGTGCTGCATCTTGCTGAGACCATTTGCAGCAGAAAGCTTAATAAGCTCTTTGGAGTTTTAGTGTCAAGGGCTGCTCACTCTTAAGTTGAGGACTTTTTTTCCCCCTGTGGAGTCTGGTGGTTTTTAGACTGTCACTGGGTCTTCCTTTAGCCATTTTTCTCTGGAGCAATCACAAATGCTTCTCTCTACAAAGAGGTGAAAATATTCCATCTGCCTGACATCCTAAGTACTGGTTGGAGGTGGGTAGAAATTGCTTTTTAGAGACAGAGCTGACAGCTGAGAGCTCAGTTAATGTTTCGACTTTTGTTTTTAATCTCTTCTCAGATAATACTGTGTACCTGCTGGTAGTGAGCCATCCAGATTTTAAGTCCACAGTTGAGTTGTTTAAATTTCAAGAAGAAGAAAAGTCACTTTTGCATCTGAAAACCATCAAACATGAACTTCTGCCTAAGTACTGAGATATGTCATATTCCTATTTTCCTTTAACACCAGGGGCTGGTGTGTCTACTTTTAGTGTTTCCTTTGGCGGGGTTTGGGGGTGGGGTGGGGGGACAATGGCAACTCTCCTTTCTCTTTTTAAAAATTTTATTTTACTTTCATTTATTCCTCTTCTAATGCTCTTTTTCCTCTTTCTTATTTCTTAAATTATGAAAGTATGATAACACATTTACAGGAGACTAAAGTTACTTAAAGCTCAACATTCAGAAATCTAAGATCATGGCATCCAGTCCCATCACTGCCTGGCAAATAGATAGGGAAACAGTGGCAGGCTTTATTTTTTTGGGCTCCAAAATTACTGCAGATGGTGACTGCAGCCATGAAATTAAAAAGCACTTACTCCTTGGAAGGAAAGTTATGACCCACCTAGACAGCATATTAAAAAGCAGAGACATTACTTTGTCAACAAAGGTCCATCTAGTCAAGGCTATGGTTTTTCCAGTGGTCATGTATGGATGTGAGAGTTGGACTATAAGGAAAGCTGAGTGCCGAAGAATTGATGCTTTTGAATTGTGGTGTTGGAGAAGACTCTTGAGAGTCCCTTGGGCTGCAAGGAGATCCAACCAGTTCATCCTAAAGGAGATCAGTCCTGGGTGTTCATTGGAAGGACTGATGCTAAAGCTGAAACTCCAATACTTTGGCCACCTCATGCGAAGAGCTGACTCATTGGAAAAGACTCTGATGCTGGGAGGGATTGGGGGCAGGAGGAGAAGGGGACGACAGAGGATGAGATGGCTGGATGGCATCACTGACTCAATGGACGTGAGTCTGAGTGAACTCTGGGAGTTGGTGATAGACAGGGAGGCCTGGTGTGCTGCGATTCATGGGGTCGCAAAGAGTCGGACACAACTGAGCAACTGAACTGAACTGAACTCAACTGAAAGTTACATATAGTTTAACTGTATATTATTAATACAATTATTTTTTAAGTAGGTAAATTAAGACTTTTAGTTGGAGTTTCAATATCAAACTCTCAAAAATTAATAAAATAAATAGAAAAGTAGAAGGATATAGTAGACCTGGAAAGCACCATGAGCCAATTCAACATAATTAAGATTTATACAATTTTCACACAACAGTAGGATCCAAATTCTATCCAAGTTCCCATAGACTATAAATGAGGGTGACTCTCCTTTCTGATAAACATAAACTCCTCCAGATGTTCATCCGCAGAAACTTTTGAGGACTCAAGCTCCAGAGAAGACACCCCTCCTCCTCCTCCCTCGTTTCCCGGGTTGGCTGGATGCTGGTTTATGCCTCCTGGTCCCAGAGAATGTTCCTTTATGCTTTTACCAAGAAAGCACTCTGCTCTTCTGCAGAACCAGACTTAGTATCTCAAACCCAAACTGGTTTCATGGACAAATTTCACCTCTTGAGCTTATTTGTTCAAGCTTATTGTTATTTACAGTGAAAGTTGGAATTGTACATGTTTCTAAGAATTAGAAACACAAACCCAAGCGGAGATCTGTGATCCAGTGTCTCTAAGACCTCCCAGCGCTGCTTCTCCTGCTGTTCATTTGCACATGATTCCTGAAACAGCAGCTCTGTGGTTAACAGCCAGCTCCATCCCAGCTTCCTCCGCAGCACAACATCTAGAGAAAGGAAACACACACAGATCCCTGATCCCAACACAAAACTGACATCCTCACTTGCCTTTGTTGTTGTTTCGTCGCTAAGTCATGCCTGAGTCTTTGCAACCCCGTGGACTGTAGCCCTCCAGGCTCCTCTATCTACGGGATTCTGCAGGCAAGAATACTCGGGTGTGTTGTGGTTTCCTTCTTGAGGGGATCTTCTCAACCCAGGGATGGAACTCACGTCTCCCGCATCGCGGGCAGATTCTTTACCACCGAGCCACCAGGGAAGCCCTAGGGTTCTGTTTATGAGGTAATGATGGATTTCAGAAAATAATTTGACACTATCTTCCCACACAGTTTTTATCCTCTAATCGTTATGGTCTTTTTAGACTCTTAACCTCTATTTGAATAATTTACCTGCAGAACTCAATTATCTCAGAATGTGTGAATCTGGATTTCTTTTAAACCATGTGGTATATACTTGCAGATGTCTAGCAAAGCACCTGCTCAGTGTTAGGGCTCCTCCCCCTCCTGTCTTACCTGATGGGGCTGAAGCTGAGGAAACTGAGACCGCAGAGAAATCAGGTTACTGGATGAAGGCAAATTAACCAATTGGTGACCATTATAAACTACAGCCCAGGTCTTCATCTGCATGAAAGTTCAGAGAACAGCTTCTGGTGGGAGAGTTTGTTCATACCTTCATTCAACAAATATATTTTGGAAAGAGAATGAGGACACTGAGTGTCTGGAGACTGTGCCAAATACCAAGATCTAAATTAGGGGAAAGTGTGTGGACTAGAGAAGCCGGACAAATGGTAGAAATGACAGTGATAATAAAAGTTGAATGAGCTTCCGCTATAACTCAGGTGGTGCAATAGCCAATTTAACAGATTATTTCATTAGCTTTTTACAAGCATGTTCTTAATTAGGTTTTACTACTATACCATATTAAATTTAAAACAAATGAAGCCTGAGGAACACTGCTTCAGGGGACACTGTCAGTAAATGGCACAACTGGAATTTTAATCCTTGAGTCTGGAGCTTGAGTCTGGAGCTTCTGCTCTGAGTCGCTATGAAATAGTGAAACTTATTTTTTTTACCATTTAACCTTGGAAATCTTAGTTTTGTCCAATTTCCTAGGGTTAGGGCTTTTTTTTTTTCTTTTGTTGTTGTTGTTCAATAGCTAAGTCGTGTCCAACTCTTTGTGACCCCATGGACTGCAGCACAGCAGACTTCCCTGTCCTTTGTATCTCCTGGAGTTTGCTCAAACTCATGTCCATTGAGTTGATGATGCCATCCAGCCATCTCATCCTCTGTCGCCCTCTTCTCCTCCTGTCCTCAATCTTTCCCAGCATTTTTCAGGGTCCTTTCCAATGAGTCAACTCTTCCCATCAGGTGGCCAAAGTATTGGAGCTTCAGCTTCAGCATCAGTCCTTCTAATGAATATTCAGGGGTGATTTCCTTTAGGATTGGTCTCCTTGCAGTCCAAGGGCTCTCAAGAGTCTTCTCTAGTACTACAGTTTGAAAGCTTCAGTTCTTCGTCAACTCTTCCCATCAGGTGGCCAAAGTATTGGAGCTTCAGCTTCAGCATCAGTCCTTCTAATGAATATTCAGGGGTGATTTCCTTTAGGATTGGTCTCCTTGCAGTCCAAGGGCTCTCAAGAGTCTTCTCTAGTACTACAGTTTGAAAGCTTCAGTTCTTCGGTGCTCAGCCCTCTTTATGGTCCAACTCTCATAGCCATACATGACTACTTGCAATTGCAAATGCATTGATCTTTGGCAAATACAGAACCTAACTATAGTTAGTGTCACAATTAACAAAAATTCTGCTCTCCCAACCCGCGGGTTAGCCATGTATATTTTCATCTTTGTATTCAATGGTTGTTTATATGGTTGTCTATAGCATTAATGGGCTTCCCTGGTGGCTCAGATGGTAAAGAATCTGCCTGCAAGGTGGGTAGGCCCAGGTTTGACCCCTGGATGGGAAGATCCTCTGGAGAAGAGAATGGCAACCCATTCCAGGATTCTTGCTTGGAGAATTCCATGGACAGGGGAGTCTGGTGGTACATGGGATCACAAAGAGTAGGATACAACTGAGAGACTAATACAACAACAACAACGGAATAGCGTTAATATTCCAATGACTAATCTATTATAATAGAACAGGTTATTAATAATAATATTATTGGTCATTACTGATCATGTACTATATGCCAGGCATGGTGCCAAAGTCTTTGATTAGTTATTTCATTTTATGCATACCCCAACCTTCCAAAATATGGAGAGGCTCAGAGCATACTGACACGCCATGGCCGCATACCACGTTGAGAGCAAGCCACAAATGGAGGATTCAAATGCAGCCCATCAGATTTCAAAACTATGACTCTAAACCTTTCTGCTCTGCTCTCTTTTTAAAATGAAAAACAGCAAAGGGTTAAAAAACATACTAATTTCGTACATTTACCTTTTAAAAAGAGAAGAAAAAAAAAAAAACATCTTTGCAGGCTTCTGCCTGAAGCCCATACAGACTAATCCTAAATTCCTAGACCCCCTTTCTCGGATAGGAACAGTGGTTACCGTTGATGGAGGCTTTGTGAACGGCAGGCTCACTGCAAAGCGGACGGCAGGCATTGTCTCATTGTAATTCTCACGGCAACGCCACAAATGAAGATGCTGACCCTTAGTCTTATACTAATGAGCTGTATGACTTTGGGAAAATCATTTAACCTCTCTTTGCAGATGAGAAAACTGAGGCTCTGTATGCTTATCAAAGATGCCCAGAAGCCTGGGGTGGCGTTAGAGCTGATGTGCTGGGCCGTGACGCCCTCCGCAGTGGAGCTGAGATAATTCTGTCCTGGATAATGGCCCAGAGGAACTTCTGCCACCTCAATCAGCACAGAATGACTCACTTATGTGCTCACTGTTGTACCTATTAAAGCAGAAAAATAGACTCATATAGCTTAGATTTTCAGTAACACAAAGAGAATCAAAATCAGAACAACAGCAACAAAACATGCCACCGCATCCTATTTCTGAGCTTTCTCCCTCACGGATGTTTCACTCCGTTTAGAATCATGAAACTTTACAGCTGAAATTGACCCTGTAGGTCTGGAAGATAGACCAGTCCATCTCCTCCTTTTTTTTTTTTTTAAAACAGATAAGTAAACTGAAGCCCTGGCATGTTAAATGATTAACTTTCGCTAGATCACACAGCTAATAGTAGCAGATCAGTTCAGTTCATTTCAGTCGCTCAGTCGTGTCCGACTGTTTGCAACCCCATGGACTGCAGCACGCCAGGCTTCCCTGTCCATCACCAACTCCTAGAGCCTACTCAAATTCATGTCCATCGCATCGGTGATGCCATCCAACCATCTCATCCTCTGCTGTCCCCTTCTCCTCCTGCCTTCAATCTTTCCCAGCATCAGGGTCTTTTCCAATGAGTCAGTTCTTTGCACCAGTGCCAGAGTATTGGCGTTTCAGTTTCAACATCAGTCCTTCCAATGAATATTCAGTCCATCCTTTAGGATGGACTGGTTGGATCTCCTTGCAGTCCAAGGGACTCTCAAGAGTCTTCTCCAACACCACAGTTCAAAACCATCATTTCTTCAGTGCTCAGCTTTCTTTATGGTCCAACTCTCACATCCATACATGACCACTGGAAAAACCAAAGCTTTGACTAGATGGACCTTTGTTGGTATAGTAATGTCTCTGCTCTTTAATATGCTATCTAGGTTAGTCATAGCTTTTCTTCCAAGGAGTAAGTGTCTTTTAATTTCATGGCTGCAGTCACCATCTGCAGTGATTTTGGAGCCTAAGAAAAGAAAGTCTCTCACTGTTTCCATTGTTTCCCCATCTATTTGCCATGAAGTGATGGGACCAGATGCCATGACCTTAGTTTTCTGAATGTCAAGTTTTAAGCCAACTTCTTCACTCTTCCTCTTTCACTTTCATCAAGAGGCTCTTTAGTTCCTTTTCACTTTCTGCCATAAGGGTGGTGTCATCTGCATATCTGAGGTTATTGATATTTCTCCCAGCAGTCTTGATTCCAGCTTGTGCTTCATCCAGCCCAACATTTCACATGATGTACTCTGCATAGAAGTTAAATAAGCAGGGTGACAATATACAGCCTTGTACTCCTTTCCCAATTTGGAACCAGTCTGTTGTCCCATGTAGCAGAGCTGTAACTAAAATGTGAGTCTCAAGATAGCTGGGTTTTTTCCCACTGCCTGGTGCTGCCTTGAACTGCTCTATATGAGCATAAACAAATGTGGCCTGGATAATGATTCCTGGACTAATTTAATGTCTGTGGAGTTTAGTCTGTCTACACACACACACACACACACCACGGCACTTTTTCCCACGATACAGTTAATAGGTTTTTTCTGTTCCATTTCTATAATAACCTCTTAGGGTTTCTCCAGGTAATCACTGTATTTGAGGATTGTATAGGCGGGACTGATTGCACATAATTCTGGGCTGTAACAGCTGATGCGAAGGTTCCATCGCACACTCTGATTTTACAAGCATACACTCATAAGCGCCGTGTGTGAGCATGTCAGGTTCCATGCCGTCACCCACCTGTGTCACACGTGTGTGTTTTGATTGCAGTTTGAATGACCTTGTCGCTGTGGGCCGTGAACACTTCTATGCCACCAATGATCACTATTTTGTTGACCAGTACATGAGATCCTGGGAATTATATTTGGGTCTAGCATGGTCAAATGTTGTTTACTACAGTCCAGATGACGTTCGAGTGGTGGCCAGTGGATTTGATTTTGCTAATGGAATCAGCATGTCACCTGACCGCAAGTACGTGAACACCTTAAAATACCACGTTTGTCCCTAGATTCTCATTCAACATGTTTAGAGCATATTCATCTTCTAAAAAGGGGGATACATTCTAGCATGTTATTCCAGTAAAAGGAAATTGGGGGAAATGAAAAATATCTTAATTTCCAGGGGATGAAATATATCAAATCATAATTTACTATTTTGTGAAGGCATACTATTTTAAGGTTTTCCAGGCAGTGCAGTGCTAAAGAATTTGCCTGCTAATGCAGGAGACACAAGAGACACGGGTTCGATCCCTGAGTTGGGAAGATCCCCTGGAGAAGGGCATGGCAACCCACTCCAGTATTCTTGCCTGGAGAATCCGAAGGACAGAGGAACCTGGTGGGCTAGTTCAAGGGGTCACAAGAGTCAGATGCAAATGAACAACTGAGCATGCATACTCTTTTAAATTCCTTTGTGGGGCGGGGAGTGCATTTCAAGAGGAGGTACATACAAAAAACATTTAGTATCCTTTTGCTTGCTTTCAAGGAGGATTTTTGACTGTATCTTGAGATTAACAACTTATGGGTATGTTTATATCCGTAGCGCTGGTTTGTGACATGACAGAGAGTTTGTACCAAAATGTAAATCAAGCCACTGCTTCCTTCATCAAGAAAGTGTTATTAATGGGGAAAAAGTCAGCTTCATAAGTAGTAGGCTTAGTGATGTAGTTGATTCATGTTATTTTCCGGTGGTCATTCTGAAACAATTCACGGACCAGCTCTGGGTCTGGGGACCACACTTTGGGTAAGACTGGTGTATGTATAAAATCCTCTTCATCTCGTATCGTTAAGCATTTGTAGCATACTTAGAGGCTTAGTAACATATTCAGAAGGTGGTAACATATATAGAGAAAGCAGCACAGTTTTTAATTACTCATATCATCCCCTCATCTTCAAAAATAGCAGATAATCACGCAGTCATTTCTCTCTTTGTTCTGGGAGGCACTGCACTTAGACTGGCCAGAGATCTTTATGATGAACTTGACACTGTCCTCACGTAGAGGGGAGGGAGTCTTCTCTCAGATCCAGGCCAAGCACTTGTCTTCTCTTGAATTTTCTGTGGCCTAAAACAAGGGGATGAAATGCAGAACCTGGGGCTTGCCATTATGTTGACCGACCAAGAAAAGTGAGGTCATGCTTTTGCTCGCAGATGCTAAGAACTGGCATTAGAGTTAAGCTCCTTGCCTACTAGTTAGGGCCAACTAGTTTCACATCTTTTGAAATAACTTTTCAGGGATTAAAAGTCCCCCGTGTGCTGTCAACTCATTGAGTTCCTTCAGAATCCACTGTGTTTTGAGACAGCTTCTGTTTTCCAAGCTCTAAGCAAAGTTCTCCCCCAGGAAGGGTTATTATGCCTTCATGGTAACCTTCTGAATTGCTTCCCTTCACTGGCTTTGATGTAGCTCTTTCTTCTTTGAAGGTATGTCTATATAGCTGAAATGCTGGCTCATAAGATTCATGTGTATGAAAAGCATGCTAATTGGACTTTAACTCCATTGAAGGTAAGATGTATTAACATTATAAGTTTGTGGGGGTGATAATTAGATTCTAATTGATTTGTGAAATTGGAAGTGAGGAAAAAGGATTGTCTAATTGGAGTGGGTGAGAACCAATTCTTCACTCCTTTATTAGGAGGCATCAGCATCGTCTGCATTTGTTGTTCACTTTTGCTCAGCGGCAGAGTGGGAAGTGGCAGACCACACGCATCGTCTATGCAACTTTGATTCTCTCTGTTCCAGTGAATTTCCGGCTTGTCTTCACTTCCCTCTTCCCTCCCCTCTCCCTTCCTCCTCCATGTTGATGGAACAGACAAGAGCCTCACCTTGCACACAACAGCACTCAGCACGGTATTTACAAAGCCCAGGCCCTCGAGACGGCCACCGGTGGTCACATTACCGCCTCTCTCCAGCCCTTGCCCCCGCTGCTGAGCCGCTCCTGCCTGAGCAGTTCTGGAACTCCCCTGGCAATGTCCTTCCTCAGGATAGGGCCCTTGTCCCGCTGCTCAGGTATTCTTCCTCCAGGTCTTCACGCCTCTCTCCTTCACATCTTGCCAGATTTCACTAAAATGTCACTTCAGCGAGGCCTTCCCCTAGACTGCTTCTCCCTAGACAAACGTGTGTGCACACACACACACTTCCTATCTCTTTGATGGCTTTATTTTTTTCCCTTCAGCATCCTTCGCTAACACGTTTTGCATTCATTTTCTCCTTCTCCCCAGTGTCTGTCTGCCTGTCCCACTAGGGTATAAGTGGCATAGGACGGATACTTTGTGTGTTCCAGGGACAGTTCCCACACCCAGTAGGCACTCAACAAAGTAATTGTTAAATTAACATGCTGGGGCCGGGCATTCTTCAGGGGATCATCTTTACCTGTACCGAATATGGTCTGGTCTGAAGGTTTGAATCAAAAGGGGTAGAAACACAAAGGAGCAGAAAGAAGAAGTATGTGTAAATCGGAGCATTATGAAAGTGATGCTTTTGAAAAGACGCAGAGGTCCCTCCCCTGCCAGCACCACCCATGGCACTGAGACGCATGGTCATCTGTGACTGTGCCCATCAGCGCGTATCGGGGACCATCGTGAGGGGCTTCATTCTGAGAAAATTGCCTTGAAACCACAGCAAATGTAATATCATGTTTGACATTAAAAATCGTTGACAGGGCTATGATCATTTGGTATTCGCTGCAGTAAAATGGAATTTCACACACTCAGACTGGCTGAGGGGATAAAAACAAATTGTGGTTATCACAGTAGATACTTCTGCAAATTGAAACTTAAAGGATTTTATAAGAATAAAACCCCATCCAAGGTACACGCAACACCGAACGATAAAGATGCTACTCCTGTCGATTGAGGGCAAAGTTTATTTCCGGTTTGGCTCCCACTGCTGGCAGAAAATCCTGCTGGTGTCCTGACATGATAATTCAGGTGAGACTCCCCTCTCCTCAACTAGGTAACATCATTCTTTCTTTTGGAGGATCATTAACTCCAGTAGTTAATCAAGTCCAGTTGATTACTACTGGAGTGCCAGGAAATTTGACAAACTAGCTGGGTTGTTATTAGGATTTGTGATGAGATGTGGATGGGTCTGTGGCCGAAGTGTAGTGTATACATGGAATGAAATATTCCTCAGCCCTGAAAAGGAATGGAGTGATTCATGCAAGAACACCAATGAATTTGGAGACATGCTAAGTGAAGTTATTATGCTAAGAATACTTAGCATAAAAGTCCTTATGCTAGATACAAAAGGACAAATATTCTATGATTCCACTTACATGTGGTACCTAGAAGAGGCAAATTCGTAAGGAGAGAGCAGGACAGGGGTGACCATGGGATGGGGAAGGGAGGAATGGGAAGCTACTCGGTACAGCTTCTGTTTGGGATGATGAAAGGGTCTGGAAATGGAATGTGGTGGATTCATGACATTTTGAATGTACCTGATGCTACTGAGTTGTACACTGAAAAATGGTTAAAATGACCAATTTCATGTTATGCGTATTTTACCACAGTAAAAATGATCCCTTCTTCAAAATATTTTCCAAGACACAGTCAATGAATTAGTCTCACTTCAGTGAGTTCCAGTTCTCTAAAAACTGGGATGTTTGTTAATACAGGATACCGTTTTCCCCAAAGAGAATCATTTATTAAGTTTCCTTGACCAAGGCATGCAAAAGTTTCCATTGGACTTTGTGGAAGCGTGATGCATGGTCTGTACCTGCAATTGGTGAGTTGGTATTGCTGGGAATCACGCATTTTCAAGGGAAGAGCTTATTGCTGAGGCCAAGATGGGCTCCCTGTTGGACTGTCCAGCTCTTCCTGGGCAGAACACAGTTCTGCCCCTTGCTCAGCTGGTGCCCGTGGCAGGAGCTTGTTACTGGTGTGAAGAATGAATGGGACCCTAGGCTTCTGGGTCCTTCTCCCACTCTCACTGCCTACCCTCATCTCTGTAAGTTTTTATCTGCTGTGGAATTCACTGGTTGGCCATGACCCCTTCCAAAGATAGTAGCAGTGCCCCGAGACAAACATTTTCCTCACAGAAAGATGCACCGATTTGCAGGGCAATAGGGCAGGGATGTAGAGAACCGACATGTGGACACAGTGAGAAGAGGAGGGTGGGACGAGTCGAGAGAGGCGCTTTGACATATCTGTGCTACCCTGTGTGAAACAGCCAGCTGGTGGGAACCTGCTGGAAAGCACAGGGAGCTCAGCTCGATGCTCTGTGATGAGCTAGAGGTGTGGGACAGCAGCTGGGGGTGAGAGGGAGGCTCAAGAGGGAGGGGATAATATGCATGCACACACACATCCACACACACACACATATATCTCCTCCCTATAGATACACATATATATCTCCTCCCGATAGATAGATAGATGGATAGATAGCTGATTCACTTCATTATACAGCAGAAACTAACACAACATTGTACAGCAATTACGCTCTGATTAAAAAAAAAAAAAAGAATTTAACGTATCAGCCTAGAATGCCTGACCCTGGGGTAGATGGGGTTTGGGGATGGAAAAGACTTAGAGATGACTTTGGCCAGAGGACATTTACTCAACCACCTCCCTTGGCCAAACCTGCCTGTTTCCAGGGTAGGAATGAGTGATGCACTGCGCGAAGGTGAAAAGGAGGCCCCTTGAGCATCCTTGCCCCTCCCGGCCAGGCGGGGAGAGCCCTTGTTTTGAGTGGAAAGCACAGGGTTCCCACAGTTGTCTGCCCACGCTCTGGCCTTTGCGATGAGTTGCCGCCAATTGTTCCAGGCTCTCTGGGCACTGAGGTATGCTGGCCTCTGTTCGAGGTACATGGTAGATATTGTTTATCCAACTGAGAGTTAGAGGTAGACAAATAGATGTGATTTCTCCCCGGTAGAAGGCAGCCAAGATGATGAATGACGGAATTAAGAATCGTTGGTATTATTTATGATCCTGGTACAAAGCCGTGACAGCAATCTGTGCAGTCAACACATGCTTGCAACTTATATTTAGAAAATAAACAGCAGAGGAACAGGGAGTCGAATAACACCAGGAAGCTGAAGAAGAAACTTTTCCTCAACTTCAAGGCACAAATTAGACCCCGGGTGACCATTTCTCCTCTGGCTGCACAGCCTATGATTAGCCATTAAAGAAGAGCCTACACTTCACTGATGCTCTCATCAGAAATGAATCCACATTTCCTGGTTGTTTTCAGAATGCTTATAAAAATATCATTTGCACATGCCTTTTTCAAAGGAACTGTTTTATGCTGCACTGAAAAAAAAATTTTTTTTTTCACTTTTGGTTTTAAGTTCACGCACAGATGTTAGTCCAAATGCTTTCGTATCACTTTTAATAGTCTTTCTTGGTTTTTCTGATCTTCCCCTTCCCTCACGTTCCGGAAAATGGCAAAATACTAACACAGATGGAGAGCTAGAGGAATTCCCTGAGTGCTAGTGAAATGGGCAGGGGAGCAGAATTGTCTCATCCCTGGAGCAGGTGTATGGTGCCCAAGGACGCCACGATAGCTTTCTCTAATGTATTGCTCCATCTCCTCTCAAATTTTTTACTGCTTGTTTTCTTTCTCCCTTTGGTTTTAATCTATAAGTCTCTGGAGTGTGACACACTCGTGGACAACATATCCGTGGATCCTGTGACAGGGGACCTGTGGGTTGGCTGCCACCCCAATGGCATGAAAATCTTTTCCTATGACCCAGAGAATCCTCCTGGATCAGAGGTTAGTTTGAGAAAAGAATCATATCAGCGCCTTCATTCCCAGCTAGTTTTCTCTTGAAAACATAAATCTCAGTTATATGTGCAAATAAAAGGGAGACGTGGATAGATGACCTAAATGATCAGATAAAGATGGAATTTGACTTTGGGAGGCATTTGAGACAGAGTCTAGGTGGGAGACAGATGGTACCTGTAAACTGGGTGATTTGGGGGGTTTAATGAGGGCGCTATGTACAGAGATGTGGGGACAGGTAGGGAAATGAACGGGGGAGGGTAATATGGTACCCCAGGGCCACCACGGAGGTAGGCACAGCTACCAGAAGCCCAAACAAGGTGAGAGCTGTGTGTGGAGAGGCTGCTGGGAGGGGAACCTGACCTCTGGTTGAGGGATGGAGCCAACCAGATGAGGTCATGGCCCCACACGGGGGGGGGGGGGGTGCTGGGGGCAGACACTCCGCCTCCTTCTCAGTCTGCCCACCCCTCCCTGCTGCTGCTTCCGGTCAACCTTTACTGGGAGGTGGAGGGAGCCCTAAGCAGGCTCTGGAAGGCTGAGCGGAGTGGAGGAAGAGTCTAGAGGGCTGGGTTAGGACAGCCAGTACTGGATTGGGCTCCATATCTGTATTTCAGTAGTGAGTTTCTCCGATGTGGCCATTCACAGTAGTTTAAAAAATATAACAGGCCACATTGTTATGGTCTAAACACGTGTGTTACCTGCCTTCCTGTTCAACACCCTTTTCCTGTGTGTCAGTGCCTTTGCCAGTTCATGTAATAGAGCAGCTGCAAAGCAGAGATGCCATCCCCTCCAAGCCTTCCAGGCAGAATGGGAACACAAATCCTTGCTGGAAAGATCTGAGCTTGAAAGACCTCTTCTATCTTAGTTTTAGTATCCAGAGACTCTATTCACGTCATTGGTCTTTTTCTCAGTAGATTATTTTGACAGTGCAAGCAGGAATTTGAAACTCATTTTGCCATGAGCATCTGAATGTCTGCTGCTGCTGCTGCTAAGTCGCTTCAGTTGTGTCCAACTCTGTGCAACCCCATAGATGGCAGCCCACCAGGCTCCCCCATCCCTGGTATTCTCTAAGCAAGAACACTGAATGTCTACTATGACTTAACTAGGGTTTTCTACTCGGCTTTCAGTTTCTACTAATTATGCTGATTATTTACATCAAGTACTCAGTGTACTTTTTGGCATAGTTTACTGTTATGTATTCTTTTTAAGGGGCTCCCTTGGAGGTGGGCATGGCAACCCGCTCCAGTATTCTTGCCTGGATAATCCCATGGACAGAGGAGCCTGGCAGGCTACAGTCCACGGGGTTGCAGAGTTGGACGTAACTGAGCAACTGAGCATGCATTCTTTTTAAAGCTTTAAGAGTCAGTCTCATTCCACCCTTCACCCCTAAAAAAATTTTTTTAAAGCCTGTGTCTCTTGGATAAGAAACAAAAGCCAAATATGTATTTCCAACTACATGTTGGCCCTTCATAACCTTTTCTCTGGCTTTACAAGACAACTGTGATTATGATGAATGGCAACCCTTTGTGCCTTTTGCTAGTTCTTAGCTATTAGGACTGCGGCATGGTATGCTCAGTAGAATTGAGGAAATGTATGCTGTGGCGTGTTCACTGTTCAGAACTGGGCAGAATGTTAGATTCTAATTTGCTCTTGCTTGTTAGCTCATTTGGTGAACTTGAACCATTTGCTACAGCACGGACTCAGTTTCCTGTTCTAGAAAAAAAAAAATGCTTCCTTTCTAATGATGAATCTGGTAAAGAATAGCAAAAAGTAATAACCATCCATTATCTAATGCACTGCCCCACAGAAGAGTGACTTAGTTTTAATAGAAAGTGGTTTCCTAAAGCCAAGGTGCACCATCAACTATTTCCGAGTAAGTAACTTCTACACGTGAATGCTTTAGCAATTTCCTAAAACATCTGTTTTTGGTGCCAGCTGTTTTGAAGTGGTCCTTTTAAATCGGCGCATGGACCTTTTAATAATCAAGCACAAGCCTTCCTAATCTGTCAAACTCAGTGTTTCTGTATGTCTGCATCTGTTCTTCAAGTCATTGTAGTTTCTCTTAAAGTCTTCAGAAGAACACCAACTTAAAGATGAAAGGGAATTTAGAGTTAATATAGTCCCACCTGAGCAGGGCGTGTCAAACCACTCCAGTATTCCTGCCTGGAGAATCCCATGGACAGAGGAACCTCGTGGGCTGCAGTCCATAAGGTCGCACAGAGTCAGACAGGACTTCAGCGACAGAGCCCGCACAGCACAGAGCCCCACCCATCTCATTCTACAAACAGAAACACACAGTAAGCGGAAGATCCCAAGTACAGCCCTGCACTCCTGCCTTACAGCGAGCTTGTGATAGTACGTGAATCATATGAGATTACCGTTTCATTGGCCCAAATTGTCAAATATTGGCTATCTTGTGTAGTCAACTTGAATACTACTATACTGCTGCTGATGATATAATCATGTTTCTGCTCAACTAAACGAAGGAAACTGAACTCATAAAATCTTACAGATTAGGAGTTGGGACCTTAAGTTCAGAGGAATAATGAGTGCGGAGGAGAGGTATGTTCTTTTTGGGCAACCGTCTTTTTTTGGTTTTGTTTTTATTCCCATATTTAAAAACCAAGAATTACGTGTAAACATCCAAGTTCCAGGCTTACCTGAAAATACACGAAAACTGGCCTGAATTCCAGCATGGCAATATTTGACGGTTACTGAGTAACCCCAGCTCCATCCTGCGGTGTCCCACAGTCCTCGTTATGGTCCCACACCCAGGCTACGTTACTGTCCTACGGTTCTTGCTTCTATAGGTCTTCCGAGTGTCTATCTTTGTTAAAGATGATCTGATCAGAATCTGTCATCTTTGCCAATGAGGAAACAGATATCTATAGAGAGTCATTTTGGAACAAAATACAGTTCACCTAAAAGTCTCTTCTTATGGAGAAATGACCCCATATTTAAAGTTATGTCTCGAGTGACTTTAAAAAATACTAATGTAATGTTATTTTTGGATAGGTGCTCCAAATCCAGAATATTTTAGCAGAAGAACCCAAAGTTACGGTAGTTTATGCAGAAGATGGTAAAGTGTTGCATGGAAGTACAGTTGCTTCTGTGTACAAGGGGAAAATGCTGGTTGGAACTGTGTTCCAGAAAGCTTTTTACTGTGAGTTCTGACTGGCTGATCCGTACCCCTACCCTGACAAGTGGGAGCTCTTCACTACAACTGCTTGCCACATCTGAGGGGGCCACAGTGATCTCATCTCAACAGTGAACGCTGACCCGAAACTTGGACATCACAGGAGATGGAGATCTGTTTAGCCGGGAACAGATACTTTGCATATGGCTTTTTTGGGCGTATAATATCAAATCAGTCTTGGAATATCTGAAAACTTCACTTACCAATAAAAATCCTTTAAATAAAATTGCGAAAATCATCACATCAGCTGTCAGGTCTTAAGTATTTTAACTATATGTGACCCGGAAAGTCCTCTCCCGAAAACATGTGTTCCCTGGAGCGTGTGAGCTTGTTGCTGCCTTGTCCTGTCTTGTTCAGGGAGCAGGATGAAGTCACATGTCATCAGCGCCCCAGCACTCAGAGCCTTCAGTTCATGTGCTGGACAACCAGACGTGCAACCAAGGTGTCCTCAGCCCCAGGCTCACCTAACCATCACACTTCCTGGCACACACAGATTCATTTCCATCTTCCCTTCTAAATAGGACAGTCCCAGAAATGGCTCAGTGGTAAAGAATCCACCTGCCAATGCAGGAGATGTGGGTTCAATCCCTGGGTTGAGAAGATCCCCTGGAGAAAGGAATGGCAACCCACTCCAGTATTCTTGTCTGGAAGAGAAACCTGGTGGGCTACAGTCCATATGGGGTTGCCAAGAGCTGGACATGCCTGAGCTACTGAGCATGCATGCAGTAAATATAAACCTAAATTACCCCAGCCCTCCTCCTCTCTTGCTTATCCAGTTCCCCCTAGCAACGGCAAGTAGGAAAATCCTCAAATTCTTGGGAGTGTCATCGCACCTGACGATGATGAGTGTCTCAATTTGTTATTTCAACACAAATTGTACATTTCAGTTTCTCTGACTTGATAAAAGGAAGAAGTTTGTTCACTTCAATGACTGGGTATAGAAGGAAGCCCATAATTGATTCAGGTAAAACCAAGTGCCCTCAAAGACAATATTGTTGTTGAAGTGCTGTAGAGATAGGTTTTCTCTTCCTGTTTTCCTATTTTCCTTTCTTATTCTCACTTGCTATGGAGGCTAAGAAGAAAGCAATGGAAACGTAAACAAATAAAAAAGTAGAAAATATCAACAACCTTTGGTTATCTTCTGAGAGATGTGACGAGGAAGAGAAGATGACGCTATCATTTTCTTATAACAGCTGGTTTGAAAAGGTTACCCATCTTCATTTATTTGTCTGTTTGGAAGGTATGGTTTTCAGGCTGGTTTATTTCTTTGGGATGACAAGGCAGTCCCATTAAAAACAAAGTTTTATTGAGGCACGTTCCATGATGATGGTCTGGCATTTTGGGGAAAATGCTCTGCAGAGAAATTGAGCACTGCCAACTGCTGATAATTCAAGACCCCTGACTTAAAGTAACAAATAGGAACATCTTGTTTGGATCAAAAGAACACCTTACTCACTTTAGGATTAGAGTTATCTTAATCACGATTTCAGCGGGCATAATATCCTGTGCCGGATGAGTGCCCAGTGATCCAGTGGTGCCGTTCACAGCCCTTGAACTGGATCCTCGAAAACACTGTTTTGAGACTCTCAATGGCTGTGGTGCTTCGGTGGGTATTTCCTTTGAGAAGAATCACTTGATATCAATAAAATGACTGTACTCTGTTCTCTCTTGTTCTTGGCAGAAGAAGCCAATTCTGCCCCCCAAAGAAAGTTATCCAATTTGACATAGCTTATGCTCCAGATCATTCAAAAAGGGAAACATGCTTCCCCTTGGTTAGAAATTTCATGACAACTCCAAGGAAGAGAACAGCTTGGTGCATTTATTCCATGATGCTCAGATCTAAATTTGTGCACTGCCAAAGGTTTAGGCACAGAAAAATTATGGCCTGTGAGTGTGTGAGAGAAATTAATATCCCTCTTTGTTATATTCAGTCTTCTGAACATTTAGGGCTTTAGGAATCAAACTATGGAAAGGAACCCCTTCCTCTGGGATGGCCTTATTTGAAGCTTGCCCCATGCCATGAGGCCAGCTGCCAGCCTGTGGACTGGCCACAGACCTGCTCCTGGCTGACAGGTATGAGAAGCCATGATGGTGACGACGTGGCTAGAAAGATGGTTGAGGGAACTTCTAGTGGAAGCTTTGATCTTTTAACTTTATTCCCAGTTGCATAATTGGGCTTTCAAATGCAATCCTAGCTGCCAATTTACACTTTACCAGGGCCAAAATTTATTTTTAGTGTCATTTCCATGGAAAATGTGCACTTTGCTCTTGATTGATAGATGTATTTTGACAGTTAATACAGGTTTACCCAGTCAAGGCTTGTTTTAGTTGAAGGTGAAAATAGAAGAGGAAAAAAAAAAAAACCATTACTTCGACAGATCTTAGTATTTCTCTTTTTATTGCATTCGTTGTCTAACAACAATAATACTCATTGGCAAGAAATGTATTTACACTAACAAATTAAATTTAATCACAGGTATTTTTAGATTGGTCAGAAAACAAAGGACCACTGTGATATTTTGCTTTGAATGCCTCTGAAAACCAAAGAGTAAGAAATGGCATTTGAAACGAACAATCTAGAGAAGTACATATTAACCAAGCACAAGAGAACAATCCAGACGTGGCACTACTGTCTCTCCCATGCAAATGATCAGACATCAAAATGTACAAACCAAAATTTTCAGATAACATGCTATCCATACTTATCGAACTTAAAATGATTTTCAAACAACTCTTTTCCTTTTAGTGATACAGAAAGAAAGATGAAAATAAATCGACTTCTCAACAACGGAACAGAATTCATTTTCTCTCTCTCGTTTTCAGCCGGCCAGTTTTGTGATAAACAGGTGAACTAGTGGTTTATCTGTGACACCATTAAAAAATACAAAAGCAGTAGTGATGATCATAAATAATATTAAGGAAAACATAAACATACATATATTTAAGGGTTTTCACTAAGCACTAACTAAATCTGATGTTGTTGGGAGATGCTATCTAGCTGGAGTGCCTCTTAATTTCCACTTGTTAAGGTGATTTTTATTTTGGCCAATTGTTCTTTCATGGATGAAAGATTAAATTCTTAACAAGAAGTCTGGGCGTGTGAATCAGATAGCTGAAGGAAACAGAACTGTACACCTTCCAACAACACACTCATGCTCACATCCACTTGTGTTATGTTTGGTGATGACCTAACCATGTCATCACTCCAAAAAAGAAGTAAATCAACGGTCCTGTGATAGCAACGCTGCCGTCAGAGAGACGGCGGTTAGCGACTGCTCTGTCACAGTGACCAAACACATTTCAGAGCGTGAGCGAATGCACAGGAACACGCAGTGCAATTTTTAGCCAAGGAAACTGCAGTCTGCAGTTGAAAATGCCCAAAGCTGCATAAACGTCTGAGCTTCATTCAGCTCAGCAATGTGCAATCTTGACATCAAAGCATCAGCCAAACATGTGAGGAAATTTCATCTTACTAAAATACCGAGTATCTAATAAACCAATTTTACCAAAATATATAAACATGTAGAAGGTAAGTGCATTTAGTAGAAATACATTAAAAAAAATCTCTTAAAATCTCATGAGCCATTCAATGTACACACACACACACACACACACACAAGTGGCAATAAGGCTATGATACTGCTCGGGGTCCTATCTGACATTACCAAGTTCCATATGCAATTATGTTTATGCCGTGAGATTGTAGTTTGTGTGTGTGTGTGTGTCTGGTGGGAGATATAGTCACACACATGTAGTTCTGTACATCAACACAAAGGCATGCACATTCTTGAGACGTTGCCTCTTGCCCTCTTATTCTTTACCTCATTCATTCTTGAGTCCCTAGCAGCTTGGGGGTTGGGACTAGGGTGGGCCAAGGATCGGAAATCACGCTGTTCCTTTCATTCCGCATTCTGTAGGTCTGAAAGCAGGTCACAAGCCATGCTTGGTTCACACACTCACACGTGTGAGCCTTTGAGTAAACACGACTCCCTCAACACGTCCACACAGACGTGCCCACACAAGCACGTAACGATCCTCTCTTTAGCATGAGGTAGACCCTGCTGTTTCTGTGTTCCAGGAGAAATTACTTCTGCAGGCTTTTTCTTTGCTTTCTGACTTCTCCATTGGGTCTATTCGATGCCATTACTTTAAATACTACTGGTGTACTGTCTGTGTTATTTTTTTTTCCCCAGTGTTTTGGATCAAGACCAACTTTCCTGAGACTTCAAATGCCTAAAACAAATATAAACAAGATCTGCCTGCATACACAGACTGTTCTTCAGGAGGGAAATTTCTGAAGCGCATTCATATTTCTTATGACAAGGAGTCTTTCTAAGAATTTATTTCCCACCCCCATCTTCATAATGAAAACAATTCTAGTAGGAAATATGTATATTTCTGGACTTCATCCTTAAATGCTTAGTTTCAGAACAGTATATAGGTAGATCTTTAATTAAAGGTAAACTGGAAAAGGTATTTTAAAAACTGAGCTTTTCTTTTTCATTTAGAAAGCACTAAGGACTTGGCATTAAGCAAATGAGATGAACCCTTGTGACTGCGGTCCACCAAACTGAAACGCCTCTGAGCCACAGCTCTACTGGGACAGTAAATTCAGTTACTCAAATGAAGCTGATAATTTGGCAATATCTCCATGTAATCAAGGAGCTACATCACATCTAAGCATAGACATTCCTTTCAGTTTGGAACTTCTTGAATACTGTGGTCAAACATGGATGCTCCTCTCTTGCAACTTGGCCTGTATAACCTTTAACACTTAAAAATGAGTTAGAATAGCCACATAAATGTTAATTTTCATTTACCTTTTAAAAATATAATTCTAAAGCATGTGTTAGTCCTATTTCACAAAGAAATTCTGTCTTCAGCAAAAAACCATAAAGGCTAGTTAAGGTGCTAGATCAAAAACCTGGCTTGGGCCTAGTAGTAGATTGGACTGGGATAGCTTAAAATTGTAGGACAGCAGTGACTACAGGAAAAAAGGCAAGGGCTCATTTGGTTCCTGTCTCAGCCTTTGTTTCCAACGACAGAGAAGCACTGCTAGGGTTCCCGTTTCGCGCCCCCTACAGGCGGAGTTCGGGATCAGTGCCCATCACACTGCAGTCAGGAACCGCAGCGGGTTAAAAGTGCGTACCTGCTGCGCAGGGAGGGAAACCCACGCCAGCCCCAACTAAAGGACCACAGCATAGAGTAGCTTTTTGGTCATGAAACTAATGGTGGACATCATCAGTGTGTTCGAATGGGCAAAAGTAAGTTTCCACCCTAACACTGCTCTGCAGTAAACTGATTCAGGGGGAAAAAAACGAGAAAACTATTACATAACCTGTGAGTTACTTTAAGGGAGATAATCTTAAATAATCTAAGTCCTTTAGTGGAATACCCTGCTCCAGACACTCAGCTCACACAACGCTCTGTCTACCATCTGGCCTCGCCACAATTCCCTGTCCCCTAAAGCACTACCTGTACCCCAAACACTTTTGGCTACTGCAGGCGTCATACCGAGCTGTCGTTTAGGGAATACAGTTCATAGTAAGCAGATATTCCCTTTTTGTTCATTTTCTGACAAATAAAAAAGCTATTCAATACAAAGTCTTTAATGTTTATGAAGCAACAATTCTGTGTTAAATTGTAAGGATACTGAAAACCACTAGCGTTAAAGTAAGGATTGTATAAGACACTGGAACCTCAATGAGGCATCATGCTCCAGAGTCAATAAAGAAAATAATAGTAAAACAAAATGTTCACAAGATCTGAGGTCCTTCACTTTGTTTTCAAATCCTTTTATCAATCTGTTTACTTTTTATCCTTTGTTGGACAATCAAATCAATTTTAGCAGTTTTAATTCGTTAAAATAACTCATTAAGACCTAAAATTACTATTAATTTAACTTAAAAAAAGTCAAAACAGTTATAATACAAAATAAATGATTTGAAGAATAAGAATTCAATTTATAACATTGTCAACTGGTCATTGATCTAAATATTGGAAGTGTACAAATAAAGTTGAAGAACAATACTTCTAAGACACTTAAAAATGCAATATAATCATAAATTATGTGCAGAGACTGAGACTTACAGATATTTCCAGTATATACATCCATTTTCAAATATTACCAAAGTGTAAACAATAAGATAATCATCCTTCTATTTCCACTCCTAAAATGAACACAGTGAAGCTTCCAGTATGATCCAGATCACTTTTTTCCCCAAAGATAAGCAAAAATCACAAACATTTACAACAGCAAGCACTAGCATTACCAGATTTTGACTAATTTAGTCTTTTAGTATTGAAAAGATTTGCTGAATTTTGTAGTTAATTGATAGTGGTTCCTGGTTTCTCATGACATTAATAAATAACAAAGCACCACACACCTCAAAATATTAATAGAGATTCCAGTACGGCAGTTTCATTATCATACCCCAAATGAAGACAGAAGAAAAATAGGTAGTGACTTCGATAATTATCAAACACAATGTTACTTTATGTTTCTGAGGATCGGATGGATGATCTCTACCTAGTGACAAAGGACTGAAGCTTAACAGACAATACTCTGTTACTGAAAAGGAAACAAGCCTTAGGGAAGAACAAGATTACAAACTTCTAGTTTAGACAATTTTAGATTTCAAATATTCAGACAAGCAAAAAAAAAAAAGAAAACAGCACAATGTTCAAAATAGGAGATGGCCTATAGAAGCCCCTTTAACATTATTTGTTAATTGTAACCTTTGAAAGCTTTCCCCTAAGCTCTGTGTACAGAACATTTTCCAGTGGAAGATAAGGACGAAGACCCCCTGAAAACCGAAGAAAAGGAAGTAAAATACTTGTCCAGGAATTCATCTGGCCTCAACTCTTGTTTGGAAACTTGTCCTCTGGAAAGTGGATGACCTCATTTTTGCAGCCAATGCAGCTAAGAGAACCAGATACGTGAGCATAAAAAGCAAAAGAGCAACAACAACAACAAAATCCATCATTTGAAATTTCTCGAGGTGAGTTGATTTTCTCCTCCATCTGCCCCACTCTCCTGCACTTGAATTAGTTTGATGAAACACTGAAATCCTTAATACTGGCTTTAAAATAAGGACAGCTGCCTGCACTGCTAGACTGCATCGTGTGTACCATCTTAAACACACTTTAACTGTAAAGTGGAAATCTCCAAGGAATGAAAGAGACCGGCTCAGAAAAACCATTCAAAACATCTCTAAAATATAACTGACAGCTCTCCTTTACGGGAACATTCTGTGTGCTCAATAAAATTGCTTCTCTGGTTGAATGTTAGTCAAATCTAGCTTTTCTCTAACTGGTATTTCTATTTTTCTTAAAAGTACATTTGTTAAAACTCTAACTGAGCCCACTTGGGAAATCTTGAGTAGAAAATATGTGATGAGTTCCTGATTGTGTCATAGTCAGGCTGAAGACCAGCCCGAATGTTCCCCAGGAGAGGAAACCTGAAAATGTTGGTTTCCTTAAAAATCAATTTCCTGTTCAATTTGTTGGGAAGAAAAGGAACTGTGTGGTGTGTGTCGGTGCTGCTGAAATACTGAACGTGCAGCAGTAGCAAAGGAAACAGATCCCAGGATCCCATGGCTGCATTAATGCTCGAATTTTTCTTTGTTTGCCTAAATCTGGAGGATAAATGTTACCCTCAGAACCCCAAAGTAATATCCACATCCACATTCTTAAGGCTTTTGCTTCCTTCTGGGGTTAGCAAGTAAGCGTAACTCTTTTCTCTCTTCCTGATGCCTAGCAAACAGGACAATTTGCCGGCTTTTAGCCATAGTCAGTAATTACATGGCAGAGCACCCACATTTCCACGGTGGGGCTGTCTCACAGTCCAGACGCCAGCAATGATAGGGGACCTTTCTCTCCGAGCGGATTCTGCAGCCGCGATCTCAGGGCAGAGCGGTGCTCCCGGCCACGCTCAGTTTCAGGACCCCGTGCCGAAAATGCATGGCACTCCGCTGACAACGCCAGGGTGTGTCATGCTTTTGCTGGACAGGGTCACGCTGGTTCTTCAAGTGACACCACCCACCCAACACAAAGAAACACTGCTACTTTGCGTCTCTCACAAATGAGATCCTTGGTTTGTTACTAAACCAAAGGGGGCTTAGGCTTATCTCAGTAGGTTAAGATTAAGAGTGTACTCTATGGATGCAGAAATTGCAGTTATTGAACACACGGTTCCCCAGTCTGCCTAGAGCACATAGCGCTTGTCGTCAGTGTCTTCTTTGTCCTCCAGAGGAGAGCAGGGCAGGAAGAGGTGGAAGCGCCCGGTGTGCGTCACTGCTCACTAGCACCCTCTGTGGCCGCGGCCATCTTCTCCGTCTTCTTAGACTTCCGCTGCATTTGCTCTTGTTCCTTCCTCCTCAGCTTCTCTCTTTGTTTTTCCATTTTCTCCTGGGCCTTCCGAGCCTTCTCGAGAGACACCTTCATTTCCTTCAGTTTTTTTTTGACCACGGCTCGGTCCTGGGATGATGTCATTCCGAGAGCCTGAGAAGGAAACACACACACAAACCATCTGAAAACTGATGACCCCCTGTTTATGATGAGGCTGGTATCACGAGATAGTCCAAACTCAGGAACTGATATAAACATAATCCAAGAGGTAGAAAATGAGGAAGAGCGGAGTACATTTGCTAAAGGTCTACGTACTGCGGGGCTGAGCTTTACTTGTTCTTTTGCTCTTTGGAGTCCCGAGCACAGTACAGTGTAAACCTCAGCAAGTAAATGCTTTCTGAACTGGTAGTTAATGGGCAAATGAACAGCGGAAGGGCACAATTTGGCTTCTCCAAACTTTGGGCTGTACTGCTAAACTCATCACTATTTTCGCAAGCTCGGAGCAGGCGCCTGCTGCCCATCTCGGAGGGCTCGAAGAAGGGCAGGAGGGACTGGAACGGCTTCCCTTCTAGCAATGCATTCACTGACAATGGAGGCCAAACATGCCTCAGGACGACAGCGCTGGTGTCAGCATGACCAGCCGTTCCCTCCCTGCAGGTGGACCCGTAAAGGAAGCCTGGTCATAAGGAGGAGCTTGCCGTTCCCTCCCTGCAGGTAGACCCGTAAAGGAAGCCTGATCATAAGGAGGAGCTTGCTCCATAAGCCTGGAATTCAGAATAAGGGGAGCTGGTTACATATTTTCAATGTTTCACGACCTTCAGAATCAACAGCAGGATGCATCCGTCTCCCCAGCAGGGACAGGCCTGTCAATGGCCTTCATATTCACAGGCTATTGACTGAGCTCTAACCTTTTCAAGACCGTCAAGAGATACTCGGCTGCCATCAGCCCAGCAGGGCGCCTGGGTGGGGGTGGTGGGCTGGCTGTGAGCTCCTTTTGCCCTTTTCCACAGGGTAAGTGCCACCTCAGACTCTAAAGGAGATAGGCAGGACAGGTGAAAATGAGAGCGTGATGGCCGGGGAAGGGGGGACATGGCCTGCTGCAGCGGGAGGACGAAGTTCTGGGGAGAACACAGTCCTGGTTTGGAGTGGTACGCAGGGAACAGTGAGGGTGGAGGAGAAAGGACTTCAAAAGGGGAGATCCACGGATCTGGATTTTAACTTTAATGTCATGGGAGAGTCCACATTGGCCATTATTAAAACTCACACTACAGAGGAAGTAAGCAGAGTCAATACATGGACCATGTGGTGTTTGGCAGAAGCAATGGATGAACCTCTAGCATTCCTGCTTAGCAGTCTATTGTTTAATTCAGAACCCAGCAATTTTCCAAAACCTCCTTTACCACTGGGAAATGATTCAATGTCCTCTCTGCTGACCGTGGATGAGAAGTACCTCTCAGATATGCAGAAGGCTCTTATCTAATGGAAACATTTCAGGTGCTATGAGTAATACAGATTATACTTGGTAACATACAGTTCTTTACCTTAAGTTTATTTCCATCCAATTGCAGGAGTTGCTCTCCAGTGATGTTTTGGGCACTGAATTCAGAGACATACTGCTCCAGATTTAGGCTCATTAGCCAGTGAGAAACCTGCTGCACGCTCCATTCATGAACGGCCCGATTCGGATACTGACTGTGTTTGGGAGACTGTCCGTCATCAAGGATCTGAGGTAGGAATGTTATGCAGGGTTGTTAAAGGACTGAGAAGCTGTAGCTCAGTAGGAATGTGATGCTATGAAAAGCCAGTTCTTGCCTACTAGAGCCACACCTGCTTTTAAGCCCTAGAGTAAATGGATGGGTCTAGCTGTGTGTGACACGCACAGTGATCACCTCTACAGTTTCCTTAGGTATTTGGAAATTTAAAAATTCCCCCAAACAAAGCAGCATTTTAATGTAGGAAGTTAATAACTGAAAAATACATTTAATATCACAAGTTTTTACATTAAACCACTTTGGAAAGCTTATCAGATGCAGAAAACAAGTACGTCATTTATCTCTGTATGTAATGAACTGCTCCGCATTGGTCCTCTGCTAAGACATTAGAGATACGTAAAGATACATTTTAAAATACTGAGGTATATATTTTACTTAGAAGGGGAGCAGTAAGCCCTCAAGCATTCTTAGTAGGGGAGATTTCACAGCCATTATTTCATTTGAGCAGCAAGCAAACCTGTAAGGAAGGTGAGATAGGTAATTTATAAATTATCAAATTACTTTTAATAAATGAGGCAAGTGAAGCTCAGAGAGTCTACAGACCTGTCCAAGATTATGCAGCTAGCAAGTGGCAGAGCTCAGTACCTAGTAGTTTATTCTAAATCTCTGGCTCTGTCCAACACAGGAGAACACTATGAAGAGTGCAAAGGCAGCTTGGTTTTAAGACCCACTAGGCTGAGAGGAGATGACGATGGTGATAAATCTGGGAGGACAGATGGGAGCACCTTAGTGACCATGCAGGGAACACAGGAGGAAATGGGGAAGCTGAGATGAGGGCAAAGGGGTGAAACGCAATGGTCTGTGTCAGGCTAATGGTGGTGGGAGACACACCAAGGGGCTCTGGAGGTGGAGATCCTTTTGAATGTCTTTTCCACTAAGATTGAGACAAGGGCAGAGAGTGAAACTATTTAACATGAGGAAACCCACTGCAGGGGAACACTTCCTGTCTAGTTTGATTTTAAATCATTACAAAGAAAGAAAAGAAGCTTCAGATGCTACCCCATAAGCCACCACACACAGCCCACTGAGAGCTCACCTCGTCATCTATCATATCCAGGCTCTGAGTGAGAGAGCAACAAAGGAATCAAAAAGAGAAGTGTTATAGGAAGCACGCATATGCAGTACACATTTTCCATACAATTAAAATCATGCCAGGTCTGAAGAATACGGACAGAAAAATTAAAGAGGAATAAAAGTTTTACAAAGCAAAAATCATGTTAGAAAGAAGTAACTAGGAACAGATATTTCGGGTGAATCTATCTTTACTTATCGCGCTTCTCTCCCCGACCCCAGCCCGCTTCTAGTACTGGTATTTCTTTCTTCCCCTTATCTCTCGGGGCACTGAGTCACATGAATTACCAGTGTAACTTTCTGCCTCTCCTGTACACAGTCATCTCCCGAGAAGTCATCACAGTACCCACTTGACCCTGACTTCTAAGTAAAGGTCTTCCCTACTGGTCCCTCCTGATCAGAATCACACCTCTCTCCTCTCCCCCGTGGTGATCCTCAAGCAGGGGCCACGCCTGACTTGGAGGGACCACCGGGGGTGGTGGAGAAGCTGAACGAGGGGAAGGGTGGGCTGTGCAGTGCTCAGCAACCCAGCCACACCCCTCTGTGGAGGGCCATCCCATTTACATGCAAGAAAGGCCGAGGAGTTCCCTGGACAGCTTAAAGGGGCTCAGAGACAGAACGTGGCTTCCATGTTGAGGCAGACAGCGGGCGAAATCACAAGGCTTTTACATCAAATATGAAACCATAGTTCTGATGACTGATCTGCAAAATCTGCCTGAAAACGTTTTTGTCTGCGACAGTTTAAGGGTCACGTGCACGATCTGAGAAGGCAGCTCAGCCGCCCGTGCCATGCACATACCTCATCGGATGAGAGCACCAAGGACTGAGAGAGTCCGGGCGTTTTGGGCTCTGCTCCCAGGCCGCTCAGGTCTGCTGAACTGGTGCTGCTAGGACTGAAATCGTCATTGAAGGTAAAATTCTGAAAAAGTAAATAAAGCTCAGTGTTAAATGAGCATGGTGAGTGAGCCAGAGAGAAGCCTGCTTACAAGCTTTAGAGAGGTTCTTTTTAGTCCTCTTAGAAGAGATGCAGATTTGGTTGGGTGGCCTTCACCCGGCAGTGGTTGAGAACTCTAGCCTTCTGTGCTGCACACAGAATTCTGGGCTCTTTCTCTATCACATGAAAGGCCAGGCATTTTAGAGAAATGAGTCTTCAATCTCTCTTCAAGGGTACAGCATTCATTATCCTCTACAACTGCTCAGAGGAGTCATGTTAATAAGCCTATCTTCTTTGGCCCTAATTGTGACGAGTAACAGTGTAAGTAAAAATACAAGATGGTGTGGCGAGCCTGAGTTATTAGGAACAGATGGCAATCCAAATTAGAAAGGTAACTTGAGCACCCCCTGGGAAGGACTGCTTGCCGCTGGCCGTGAAAACACCGTGAGAAGTGGCAGATCCTCTCCTGGATGTAACCTTCAGGATGAGGAGTTCTGGGGGGGTCACAATCTGACATCACACTAGTAGTTACACGCTAAAATACAGCTCTCGCACAGCGCCAGGAGTACCAACGAGGCTGGAGCAGCCAGACACACGGTTCCAAACAATCACCTGGGGTTGGAGGAGGTCGGGTGTGTCAGAACTTTATGAAAACTTCCCCAAAACTTTATGAAAATGTTCAGTGGATGCTACAGTCAAATAAACTCACAATGACTACATAGTTGCATTTGTGAAAACATTTTAAACCAAATTCTTGAGAGTCTCTCCAATGCAAGATAAGGCTGGAATTAGTCAAACAACATTCAGACTTCTCAGATCCAAGACTGAAAATGTTTCGAGACCAATGTGGTCTGCTGTTGGCAAACCTTCTTTTGCTAATAATTCTAGAAGCATTGCCTTTCCTGGAATTCTAAGCACCTGACCAACACCATCTCGTTTCTTATTCCACTTCCTTAGGAACTGGACTGTTACAGCTTCCCATTAGGCTCCCTTGCCTTGGGTTTAGTTGGTCGTCAAGAATAAAAACCATGGCAGAGGCTAGAGAATTCAGTACCAAACTCCGAAGGTTTGCTAAAACTTCAGAAAAGGAGATGAAGTCAGAGTACAAGGAGCTAAGCTAGTAAAACATTTAAGCATGAGAGCATTTAACAGCACATTACCATTTGATACTGTCAATGGAGATACGACCTCACACTCTGTCAAAACGTTATGAGCTGTTGACCTCAAGAAAAGAGTTAAATTCAAGGAACATTAATCACAGGTTACTGTTTGAGAAAGAAAAGTGAACACAGATAAAAGGAGACCAAGCCACACACGAAAGTTAGTCACCACATGTGTTTCAATAAGCTGTTAGGTAAGGTTTGCAGCGTCATGCTGGAAATAACCATCATGCATTTAAAGACAAATAAGCATATAATTCCCCATTCTGCTAAAGTTAAAAAACTCTGGTGATAGAATGATCACAGTTTATCAACACGGAAGTTTGATTTAAAAGAAGAAATAAGTTAGGGTGCTATGTCAGCATTGATTTGTTTGAAAGGGTTTCATTTAGATATATTGAACACATATTCGGTCTCAAATTTATTTGTTTTCCAGTAAATCTTGAAGAGCACAGCAAAAATAGTTTTGTACTGTAATTTAAAGTGGAATACTTGGTAAACAGATTTATCATACTGTTCCAGGATTCAAATGTATCTTTCCCAGCATGGCTTAACTGTCAAACTGAGATTAAATAGCAATATGTGAAAAGACAGGCAAATCAAAGATTAACGTACAATCTAGAACGGAATAGTGTTAAAGAAGGTGGTGGTTAAATAAGGCTTTCTTTCTCCCCAACACAAAAATACCATGCATTGTTTATTGCAGGGTTATCACAGTGGTTTCTCAAATCCAGAGCATACACACAAGTTGAGAATGCTTTCCAAAGCCTGAAGAGGAGGAAGGATTGGGGTTTTCTTGTTTGCTTTTTAAAATCCACGTGTTTTCTACCTTAGACCCCTTTTTATCTGAAATTAGAGCTTCAGGAGAAGGCTGAGGGGGGCTTGCAGATGAAGGCAGATTTCTGAAGGAATAGGATCCTTTTCGGCTTTCATTAAACCACGAGAAAGGCAGGCCAGTTGAGCGTGTGGAGGCCTGAGCAGTGGAGGATGGTGTTGGTTTCCAGGTTTCCAGCCTGCATCTGAAGATCCTGGGTTATGAAAAGAGGAGGTGTGTTAGACAGAGGAAAAGGGCAGATGGAAAACTTACTGAACTGAATTTTTAAGGGACTCTGAATACAGTTTGAAGTAATAGTTTGAGAAATTGTTCTACACAACAGAGTACAAATTTTGCACTTTTGACTAGAACATTAATCTTTTTTTGCACCTAAATGGATGTTATAACAATGATAAGTATTTTGGTATCACCACTGCCATGATGACTTTTTTGAAATGGGAATAAATGTGTGTGGATAAATTAGCATCAGAGAGGGGCACGGTCTTTTAGGAACTGCTCTGAGTGAATGATCACAGTGTCCCCTTTATTCGGCTCACACAGCAGTGCCTCATTGCTGGTGACAGGAGCTCAAAAGCAGCATTTCACCCTGGCCTCCTCGGAACACGAGTTCCCAAGAGCCTGAGCCTTTAGAAAATGAGATATTTCATAACTGAAAATTTCTGGGCTCATGGTACTTTAAGCAGAATACACACCTTACTGGTTTTTATCGTGATCTTAGTGCCTTATCATAGGAGGAGCACCAGACTAGAGGTCCTAAACCCTGCTTGGATGTCCAGGGTCTTTCACTTCCTGTGTACATGACCTTGGGCCTTCTTTGCCTCTATTTCCTCATCCATAAAAGGTAGATATTTTATGTATCTTATATGTGCTTAAGAATTAAGTTAGATATGTGTGAAAGTGCTTTGAAAACTGTAAATGTAGAAAGGTCTGTGCTTAATGTTTAACATTTTAAGGACTCAAAGGCATTTGAAAAACAGTCTGAAAACAGACTTTGTTTTCTTAATGCAAGCACCTGCATATTTATATTTATCTTTTGGTTAAAAAAATCATCAAGACCTAAGGCAGGAATGGGCAGGAGTTTCTGTGCATTTTGGAAGAATGCACCCTCAGTAAGTTCAAGTGGTAACTGATATAATATTTATTATTTGTTAGCTGTTAATGTCAAGGCTATGGTTTTTCCAGTGGTCATGTATGGATGGGAGAGTTGGACTGTGAAGAAAGCTGAGCGCTGAAGAATTGATGCTTTTGAACTGTGGTGTTGGAGAAGACTCTTGCGAGCCCCTTGGACTGCAAGGAGATCCAACCAGTCCATCCTAAAGGAGACCAGTCCTGGGTGTTCATTGGAAGGACTGATGCTGAGGCTGAAACTCCAATACTTTGGCCACCTCATGCTAAGAGTTGACTCATTGGAAAAGACCCTGATGCTGGGAGGGACTGGGGGCAGGAAGAGAAGGGGACAACGGAGGATGAGATGGCTGGATGGCATCACCAACTTGATGGACATGAGTTTGGGTGAACACCGGGAGTTGATGATGGACAGGGAGGCCTGGCGTGCTGCGATTCATGGGGTCACAAAGAGTCGGACGTGACTGAGAGACTGAACTGAACTGAACTGAATGTCATGACAACAAAGAGATTCCCTTTCAATTAAAAATGCCTCAACAGCATGGCTTATGGGCATCTTACATCCCAGAGGTATACTGAATCTCAACCTCACATTTCATTTCACATTATTTTGAAAAATTACACATTTAAAATTTACACAGATGATACAGCTCCTAACAATTTCTGCTCATTTCTAAAGTATATTGTGAGAATCAAATGGGACAACTATTATAAAAGCATCCTGAAAAACTGTAAAGCAATATACAAATGTAAAGGGGTTATGAGAACAATAACTAAAGAGAATGCAGAGGTCAGTAAAGTTTTAGCAGTGCTGAAACCACAGGTTGGATGAGTAAAAGTATTCATCACACTAAAAGAGTACAGAAGATATGATTTTAATTCTGTATTTATTTTTTAAAAAACCAAAGGGGTCTGCAAGGATAATAGATAACGACCAACCAGAAATATGCCAACCTTCAACTTTATCCTAAAGTTTAATGTAAAAAAAATTATATTCTTAAATCCATTTACTATTAAAAAATGGGGGGTGGGGCGGGGTTACAATAACTGAACTTAGGAAAGCATACTAGCAGAGGCAGACTGGTCTTCTGTGAGTGAGTGAAGTCACTCAGTTGTGTCCGACTCTTTGCGACCCATGGACTGTAGCCTACTAGGCTCCTCTGTCCATGGAATTTCCCAGGCAAGAATACAGGAGTGGGTTGCCATTTCCTTCTCCAGGAGATCTTCCCGACCTGGGGAGTGAAGTCGGGTCTCCCGCATTGTAGGCAGATGCTTTACCGTCTGCGCCACCAGGGAAGTGCACTTTTTATTCCTGGATCATGGACCAGGGCAGTGGTCCCCAAGTAAGTCTGATAAGTAAGCATCACCTGGGGAAGCTATATGAACACAAATTCTTGGGTACCTGGACTTACCAAGCTAGAATTTGGGGGAGACGGAGGTAGGAAGTCACTGCACTGGTTTCCCATGCCCTAATTTCCTCTTTCCAGGGTAACACAATGAGAACCAGTTGTCATTCTATATGTGGTCGACATTATATGTGAGGAATTTAAAAAATATGAATCTGTAAGGTTATATAGGAGAAGGACAGCTTCCCCCCTTCTCTTCTCTAAGAGAGGGAGAGAGATCTTATCCCCTTAATGTAAACAAGTTCATCTTGAGAAGGATCTTGGGTTCTTATGCTTTGGAAAGTGATCTATGTCAGAGGAAGGTAAGACTCATGTCTCTAGCTTTACAGCCCCTAGAACATCTCCATGGGGTTGGGTCTCAAAGCCCCTCTCCCTGTCCCCACTCCTGGAAAATGTAATCACATACCTCTGGGGAGGTAAATCTCTCTGCAGGTAAATCTATCTAGTTAGTCATAATTTAACTTCTCCGGGTTATCTTTTAGCTCAGTCCCACATTCCAGTAAAAATGCTCAGAAAGCTCTAACTGTGCTTTAAAACATAAAAATATTTTTTATGCTTTAAAGATTTTTTATATTTTATATAAAATATCTTTTATATGCTTTAAAACACAAAAATATTTTCTCTGTAGTCTCATACTCTTATAATTGGGGATATATGAGATAACCTGGACCTGATGTTTATTTTTCTCTGGTTATAAATTTCTGAACCAGTTAATCAAAGTAACATGGGAATTTTTTTTAAAAGTTCCATCTGTAATTCAAATAAGGTATGGTAGTACTTAAATATATGGATACTGTTTTCAAGTTTATAAATAGGCCACTATGAACGACAGCATGAGTATCCTGTCCTATGCCCAAGTGAACTGCTTTTGTAACAATGCTTTTAAAACAACCACCACTACAACTTTTAATAGATAGGAAGTAGGAATATTATTGCCTGACTGTTTTCATTCTAAGACCCATGAGGACGACTTTTGGTAGCTCAAATCCTAGCCAGGTATGTTTTAAGACCATACCTCACTAAACCCTTTCATAAAATTCTGTCAGGAAAATACTCAAGACAAATCATTCCATGTGGACTTGAACATCCAGCACCAAAGATGGGTCTGAAGGCCATGATGTGAGAATGATGAAGTCATGGAAGTTCAGCCCTGGATGACTTCCAGAGGCTTTCTGCTCTAGCTTTCTACACCAAGATAATCGATAATACAGAGGAACAGTCACATAGAAAGCAACAAAAGCCCAATTCTAAGGAGACAGCAACTGTCCTCACAGCTGCAAACCACCAGCTCCTGGGGTACTTTGAAAACTGTGTTCCAGTTCTCCAGGAGGTCTGGTTGTGCCTCTGCTGAGGCTGTATCCTGTCCCCCTCATTTCTTTGTGTATCCTTGACTCTAAAGCTCTCTGGGCTGATGGAACCTCTGTGTGGTTCCTATGTCCTTCAAAAATAGAACAGTGGTGTGCTTCCATTTGCTTGGAACTAGAGTATAGAATGTGCATTTAAGAAATAAAATTCTCCACTACTTTAAAATTATAGACCTATCAGCTTACCACCTTTTCTGAAACAAATGCCAATCTCCTTTTGGATAAACTCAACTCTTGGGTCTACAAAAGGAGCAGAGAGGGTTTGGTAATGGTTATTCTATGATTACTTACTCTTACAGACTGTTTCTCTTTGTGGAGAAATCTGTTAAGAATAACATAAAATTCTTCCTTCCTTAACTTTTTAGAGTTTGAGGGCAGATTATGGTCCAGGAGGCATAAACTCTATCTAGATCCTTAATAATCCCCTTGAAAAATCATGATTGGTAGAAATGAATAATTAATAGATCTGAAAATAACTTTTGGAGGATCAACACAGGTATGTGTTCTATGCTTATTTTTCTTTTATAGTTTATACACTAATGGTTCACTATCACTTTTGGAAAAAGTAGATTCATAAATTACTGTTACATCCCTGTTGGAAACTCTCACTTTCTTTTTCCTTTTTTTTTTTTTTTTCTGGTGGCACGGCATATGGGATGTTAGTTCCCTGACCAGAGATTGAACCTGTGTCCCCTGCCATGGAAGCACTGAGTCTTAACCACTGGACCACCAAGGAAGTCCCCCTGATTGCTTTATTCGTAGGAACTGGGAGAAAGCATGGCTTCAAATTAAGTCTCCATAATCCTGAAATGTCATTTTTGGGGGGTGTTATAGGGGAAGTAACTGTCTCCTGGCCTGTAAATGGTTTACAATTAGCAACTCTATAAAACAATTAACTAATTTGTACACATCTTGAAACCAGTTTATCCTGGTGCTAGCACCCCAAAATTAAGTTGCTCAGGTAAACATTCCTTGGTGAATTTTTTCAGTTTAACTTTGAATAAAAGGTGTATAAAATACTCAGACTATAACTGGAGTCATCAAAATATAATGAGGCGTCCAGGAACTGCCAGAACAGAGAAAGTATAAACAGAATATAGAACTCAAGCAGGTAGTAAAGGAGATTAAGTGAAGAAAGTTAGGTGCAATCAGAGGAAGGGTTGCAGACCTCCATTTACTCAAATCAGATGAAGTAGTTCTGTAAGGCTCTAACATTCACCAAGGAGACTGGAGTTGTAAAGCCAGCCTCTTCTGAAGGCGACCGAGAGACCTGAACAGGTAACAGCTGTAACAAGAGGGTGTCCACCTGCAGCCAGGCCAATAACACTGAATACATCCTGCTTCTAGATTCTGAGTTATAGTCTAAATATCTGGTCAACAGTCAACAGCCCATCTGAGATGGTCACTATAGACTGCTTAACCTTGACTGATGATGGGGTTTAGGAAATGCTACCCCAAAATATGGCACCTAGGCATATCTAGTATTTTGAATATTTTAAACTGAAGGAATTTGAGAAATGGCAGGTGCAGGAAGAGCTCTCTGACCTCCCACATCTCCCCTGAACCAGGTCATAAGACCCTGGGGTAAGAGGTGCCCTCCTACATCCAGAGGAGAGGAGTAGGCATCTCCACGGGTACCAAGAGGGATCTGAGCAAATGAATGAACAGGACTTGCTGAGTTTCCTCAGCTTACTGCTCTTCGCTCATACCTTTTAGTCCTATCACATTTCCCCAAAACTTTCTACACTTCATCAAATCTACTATAAAAATTCTTCTTGCTTAACTCCTTCTCTGGGTCTTCATTTCCTTATGGAGGCTCCTGTGTCTCATAAAAATAACATTAAATACATTTGTATGCCTTTCCCTTAACTGTCTTCTGTCAGTTTAATTTACAGGGCTTCAGCTGGAGAACCTAGGAGTATTGAGGGAAAAATATATTTTTCTCATTTTAGATGGAGATGAGTCTTTCCCATACTGGGAAGATATAAAATGAAACAGCAAGATGACAATGTAAATAAAATCTATATTATAAAAATAAAAATGTTAGCTCTGGAGTAATACATATATTGCTGAGTATCTACAAAAATTTGCATTAGAAATCTGTGAAACTTGTCTGTTGAGTCTATTTTAATATATTTAACTGATTTCAGATTTAACTAGTTAAGTTAAATAACTACACTGGTAAGAGTATTGGGACCTTCAGAGTCACTATAGCTATTTTAATTTATTAGATTTTGAAGTTTTTTAAGTATGAAAAGTACTAACTTCTTAGGAATGTTAGTGTGTCAGGTTTCAGGCACAGAGAATTACTTGAAAGGAAAACGAAATAGATTAAATTTATAAATGCACCTAAAACAGGACAATTTTGGGGCAATGAGTCTGCTCTCCTGAGGCTAAGCTAATATTGTTCAAAGGTCTTCACGAAAGTGACTGCCTTTATTTCACATAAGATTTTATTAGATGTATACACAAAATGAGATTTGTAAGCTGAGCTGAAACTCAAAAAAAAGGTCGGTTGTAAAACTGGGAGACTTTATTAATTACTTTAAATTTATAACACAAATTTAAGGACAAAGCTACCTTTGGGCATTGAAAACATCCAGTGAAAGGGAGAGCGCCTAGGAGCCCATGGCCAAGGTTAAGCTCTCCGCCGGTGCTTTCCTGAGTGTCTGCCACCATTGCTCATGGATCCTAACGGCTTGCAAACATGTGCTCAAAACTTTCCAAGCTCAAAGGCTCAAATTATTCTGCCAATTTCTGATCGCCATCCTCCACTGGCATTTATAACTACATTTTTGTTTATAAACATTTTTTTTAGGGAAAAATTTGGCTCCTCTCCGGACCAGGTTTAGGCAGATTTAGGTTTTCCTCTCTGTGCTTCATCTTGCTCTTAGCTCTTCTGAAAGGGTGTGTTTCCTCCCCCACTCAGTAGCAGAGGCTCTGCCCTTGCTCCGCAACAAGGCAGAACTGCCCTCCACGTACTTGTCTCTCAGTATAATCTCAAAACTCACTTTAGTGCTATGATTTATCTTTGAGAGAAATGGCATCTATGAAGAGTGGTCTGAACTACAATCCACACAGTCCAAGTATTATTCAAGATATTACTAAAGTCACCCCTGCATAAAAGAGACTGTAAGCAAAATATGTAGAGATTATTTTTATATCCCTGCAATAAAAATTACCTTAAGTAGTAATAATGATGATAGCCATTTATATTTAGTAAGGACTTAAAATGTGGTTAAATGCAATCCCAATCCCTCTAATGACCTGAAGAGGTAAGTGTGTAAGAAAACTGAGGCACAGAGAGGTTATGTGACTTGCTCAGGAGGACAAGTGACAGAGAGAGCTGGGATGTGAACTCAGGTTCTTAACCACTCTGACATTATGATCTTGGCTTTTACTGGTGGCCACTGTCATTTACTATGAAGCACTCCTGAAGATGTTCTATCTTAAGTACCAATCTTACTTTTTATTTTATTTTGTTTTTCCCTATCCAATTTACTTTGAAAATGAATTATATTGTTGTATCATAAAATAATATTTGGAACAAAGAGGAGTACATATAGATAAAAAAGGTAAACAAGCAAATGAATACTTGCTAATTTTTAGAACAACAAAATAATGAGTTAGAAATCAAGAGTATGTTTTTCATAAAATCATATAGATCAACACTATCCAATAGAAATATAATATGAATCATATATGTAAATTAAAATTTTCTAGTTAGCCACATGGAAAAAAAGTAAAATTAATTCGTTTTATTTTTATCTCAAATATTCAAATATTATTTCAACATGCAGTCAGTATTATAAAAATATCAAGATATTTCATATTTTTTTTTCCCATACTAAGTCTTTAAAATCGAGCATACATCTCAGTATTTACAAGCTACACTTCAAGTGCTCAACAGCCACACCTGACTAGAGGTTACCGTGTTGGATGATGCAGACAGAGATGGATGGGGAGTCACAGACTATATAGTTTTAGTTGATCTCACTTGTTTTTTAGTGAGGAATTCAGAGACTTACCTGTGGCAAAGTCAGGATGAATACTGGAGTCCAGCTCTGCATCTTCTCCACTATTCAGACTTTAAAGGAGAAAGCAGACTCACTTCCACAGAGGAGCACTGTCTCCCTCCCTTGTCATCTTCCCACCTGCCACCATCTAGCCTTGTTCTGAGACACACGTCTGCTCAAAGGGCTTTCCATTCAGTGACTGAGCCAGGAGCGTTTCCGGAATGGGCACTCCACTGATACCACAGGCACCTTACTCTAAGAAGAGCACTTTATCTTACTCTGGTGTATACTTTAAGGGACGAACAAGCACTGACAATTGTTTCCTGCTTTGATCATCTGCTGTATAACCTGGTTAAATCAGAAAGTTGAGAGCATGTATTTGAAAAGGATAGAACCAAATCACATTTCTCTGCATTTTTCTCCTTATTTTGTCTTCTCCTTATTTCAAACTCATCTATTTGTTTCATGTTGGTCATGTATTTGAATCATTTTGTCTCCACAAGGAACAATGTAAGCTCTCTACTCTTTCAGTTTTCAGTTCAGTTCAGTCGCTCAGTTGTGTCCGACTCTTTGCCACCCCGTGGACTGCAGCATGCCAGGCTTCCCTGTCTATCACCAACTCCCGGAGTTCACTCAATCTCATGTCCATCAAGTCAGTGTTGCCATCCAGCCATCTCATCCTCTGTCGTCCCCTTCTCCTCCTGCCTTCAGTCTTTCCCAGCATCAGGGTCTTTTCAAATGAGTCAGTTCTTTGCATCAGGTGGCCAAAGTATTGGAGTTTCAGCTTCAACATCAGTCCTTCCAATGTATATTCAGGATTGATTTCCTTTAGGATGGACTGCTTGGGTTTCCTTGCTGTCCAGGGGACTCTCAAGAGTCTCCTCCAACACCACAGTTCAAAAGCAACAATACTTCAGTGCTCAGCTTTCTTTATAGGCCAGCTCTCACATTCATACATGACTACTGGAAAAACCAAAGCTTTGACTAGATGGACCTTTGTTGGCAAAATAATGTCTCTGCTTTTTAATATGCTGTCTAGGTTGGTCATAACTTTTCTTCCAAGGAGCAAGCATCTTTTAATTTCATGGCTGCAGTCACCATCTGCAGTGATTTTGGAGCCTGAAAAAATAAAGTTTGACACTGTTTCCATTGTTTCCCCATCTATTTGCCATGAAGTGATGGGACCAGATGCCATGATCTTAGTTTTCTGAATGTTGAGTTTTAAGCCAACATTTTCACTCTCCTCTTTCACTTTTATCCAGAGGCTCTTTAGTTCCTCTTTGTTTTCTGCCATAAGGGTGATGCCATCTGCATATCTGAGGTTATTGATATTTCTCTGCATATCCCGGCAATCTTGATTCCAGCTTGTGCTTCTTCCAGCCCAGCGTTTCTCATGATCTACTCTGCATGTAAGTTAAATAAGCAGGGTGACAATATACAGCCTTGACGTACTCCTTTCCCAGTTTGGAACCAGTCTGTTGTTCCATGTCCCATTCTAACTGTTGCTTCTTGACCTGCATACAGATTTCTTAGGAGGCAGGTCAGGTGGTCTGGTATTCCTATCTCTTTCAGAATTGTCCACAGTTTGTTGTGATCCACACGGTCAAAGGCTTTGGCATAGTCAGTAAAGCTGAAGCAGATGTTTTTCTGGAACTCTTTTGCTTTTTCCATGATCCAGTGGATATCGGCAATTTGATCACTGGTTCCTCTGCCTTTTCTAAATCCAACTTGAACATCTGGAAGTTCACCATTCACATACTGTTGAAGCCTGTCTTGGAGAATTTTGAGCATTACTTTGCTAGCGTGTGAGATGAGTGCAGTTGTGTGGCAGTTTGAGCATTCTTTGGCATTGCCTTTCTTTGGGATTGCAACGAAAACTGACCTTTTCCAGTCCTGTAGCCACTGCTGAGTTTTCCAAATTTGTGGGCACATTGACTGTGGCACTTTCACAGCATCATCTTTCAGGATTTGGAATAGCTCAACTGGAATTCCATCACCTCCACTAGCTTTGTTTGTAGTGATGCTTCCTAAGGCCCACTTGACTTCACATTCCAGGATGTCTGGCTCTAGGTCAGTGATCACACCATTGTGATTATCTGGGTTGTGAAGATCATTTTCATATAGTTCTTCTGTGTATTCTTGCCACCTCTTCTTAATATCTTCTGCTTCTGTTAGGTCCATACCATTTCTGTCATTTATTGTGCCCATCTTTGCATGAAATGTACCCTTAGTATCTCCAATTTTCTTGAAGAGATCTCTAGTCTTTCCCATTCTATTACTTTCCTCTATTTCTTTGCACTGACCACTGAGGAAGGTTTTGATGTGAGATGGTGGATAGAAGGACGTGTGCTCATCTTCTCCTGTGAGAACTCCAAAACTACAACTCGCTGCTAAACAACCGTCGACTGGAGAATGTTGGATCCCACCAAAAAAAGATACTCCACATCCAAGGGCAAAGGAGAAGCCCCAGCAAGATGGCAGGAGGGGCAAAATCACGTTCAGAATCAAACCCCTTACCCACCAGAGATGCTCAGAGGGCTGAAACAAATCTGTGTGCACCAGGACCCCGAGACCCCACAGAGACTGAGCCAGAACTGTGTTTGAGTGTTTCCTGCAAAGGTATGGGTCAGCAGTGGCCTGTTGCAGGGGCAGGGGCTCTGGGTGCAGAGCATAAGCCCTCTGGGTATGGCATAATCCCTCTTGGAGGAGGTCGCCATTAACCCCACCACAGAGCCACCAAACTTACCCAGGACTGAGTTAACAGACTCTTGGAGGACACCAACAGAACCTTGTGTGTACCAGGACCCAGGAGAAAGGAGCAGTGACCCCGCAAGAGACTGACCCAGACTTGTGCGTGTGTCCAGGAGTCTCCGGCGGAGGCGTGGGTTGATGATGTCTTGCTGCAGGGCTGGGGGCACTGAGTGCACAGTGCGTGCGTGGGACCTTCTGAAGGAGGTCACCCTTATCTTCATTACCTCCACCATAGTCTGGCCTCAGGTCAAATACAGGGAGGGAACACTCTCAGGGTATCACTAATTGACTGACCTCATCCAATTTTTATCATCTTATAAGAAATGGATGAAAAGCCTAAGAGATAACATTACTAACTCAGTTTGTGAATCATTTTTGAGAAAACGTCACAGGACTGATGAGTTTACTCCTAGTTCTTCTAACCGCTGGGAAGACCAGTGGGACCCTGCAGCACTGGGGCTTGTCGCCCACCTATCTTCAGGGACCCTGTGAAGCCAGCTCAACTGCAGCATGCTGGACAGTAACTGTGCCTCCTGGAATAGGTTTTCTAAGGTTCTGGCCCAATTATTCGTTTACATAGGAGAACGGAGGCTATCGTTAGATTTGATTACTGTTAACCAATCACTGGGATAGCTCAAAAATTTTACTTTTGGGAACAGGAAAAGCCCCTCTTCTTTCCTGTCTTATTATTACAATTACATGAGGTTATTTCAGTCCTGTCAACATTCTACTGTAATTACAAATAATTATGAAACTATGATTCTAATTGAAAACTATTTTATAACATTGTACATGTGAATTGTTTGTGACTGCTGATGCAGAGAGATACAAGAATTGATGTTTTAAAATATAGCTGACTAGGTAGCCTGGGTGGCTGCTGGTTTAAAAGCTGGTATTAACTGTGGTTAAGCATTGTGCTGATGACCACCCACTGCGGGCTATGGGTGGTTTTGCCTAGAGTAAGATGAGCACTTGCCAAGAGAATCAAGACCTGCTTGATTTTCACCTGCAATTTAAACAAGGACATGAGAACTCTCCGGCTACTATAATGAAATTCAGTCAAACCCTGTCTCCCCCCTGCTGGGTGTCTGTGCTTGATGCACCCCATCGAGGGCGGTGCTCCCAAGGGGAGAGGTGGTGGCTGCCCCAAGAGCCCAGGGACCACAGGGAACACAGCGTCCTTTCTGAAGGCTCCCAGGGTCTCTCCCGTAGTGTATTTGGGCGTCTCTCTCTCCCTTAAATGGTGTCGCCGTTTGTTGTTTTTGCCCCTGAGCATACTTGATACTCTTCTATTCTTAATTCTAAGGCACTCACTAAATTTCTCATTTCAAAATCATGCAAAATTAAAAATTGCTTTTGAGTTGCATTATGGCCTAATTTCCCCCTGAGATTCCTGTCCTCAACATCAACAGAGCTTTCTTGCCATTCTCCGTTGGACAGCACAGAGGAAACCCAGAATAACAAAAATAAATTTTGGAATTCTCTCTTCCCATCCTTTACCCTCTCCCCCATTCTCCTGTAATCATGGGGAGAAGGTACAATTTCTCACCAAGTTGCCAGAAAAGAGAAAAAGAGAGAAAAAAGGCTTGGACAACCTATAAAATGGATAAATGGTCTGCAAATAATTTTGTGTTCCTTTATTCTTAGCATTTTGTCTGTTTCTTCCTTAGTCTGTACTTTTGGGATGATTCCCTAAATTCATAAAGCAATATAAACATCATTAGATGCTTAAGGAAGTGCATATGACATTCAATGTAAAAAAGACATCTAGACAGGAGGCCAAGCTCCAGCTACCTGACATTAATTGCCTGTTGCATAATTCTGGGCAAATCAATTAAATTCTATGACGGCGAAGTCTTTTATCAATAAAGTGTAGTATTATTATCTCCCCTCCCAATCTTATTTTAAGAATCAAATGAAATGATAAATATAAAACTTCTCTGTAACTCACAAATAATAATAATAGTGAATTTCTATTTTTATTTTTGAATGCCTTCTATGTGCAAGGTGGCAGTTTAAAAGCTAAATGAGTTGAAAACTTATTTAACCCTTACACTTATGTTATGAGGTAGCTACTCTTATTATCCTCATTTCACAGAAGAGAAAACAAAGGTACAGAGGCTACATAACCTGTCCAAGATTTTCAAGGTAGTTAACTGGGAGAGTGCTGATTTAAATTCAGGCAGCTGGACTTGAGACAGAGCACGCATCTGTGCCTTAATGTCTTCCTATACAAAGCCAAGTTTACAATTATGCAATCTCAGAATAAAATTGGGAAAGCTTGACAATATATTATACAAAGCTCATTTCTCTATAGGACAGTTTTTATCTAATAGTAAGCATAGTTGATGGCATTGGCAAAAATCAATTTAACAGCTGAGTCCAGAGACAGTGGTCTTTCTTATATGCAGGTGGACAGAAACAGTCTTGAAAGCAACAAGGTACTTAAATGCAAAATCACCCTTTCAGACTTAAAAAGAGAATATATAAGCATTGTGGGTAGCCAGGCAAAAAAGCTGAAATATGTCTGACATGTCACATAGGTATATTTATGCTGTATTTAGATAAGCATTTACTAAAACTGTTCATGTGACCATAATTCTGCAATTAAACTAATGGACCAAGTGTAGGTCCAAGTGTAGGCTATAACTACAGTAAGAAATACAAACTGTGGAACTTTTCTTTCATCTCACCTCTAGGAACATCACATCAGCACAAAGATACTGACCACTGACTTTGGTTAACAATGGCAGGGAGTCAGAAAGTTCAGATGCACAGACACACCTGTGTTCTTAATCACCCACCCATACCTGCTACCTGGAGAAAGCCTACTGGCTTCTTTCTCTTTCTCTTTCCATTTCTTCCCCTTGTTGGAATTCTTCCGCAAAGGTGCCCTGTAATGACAGCACACAGTCAGAAAGGGGAATGGAGCATTTTCTCCTTTAACCCTTCTCTTAAAGAGGGTTTGCTTTCCACCTCGTGAAGCGCTTACCCCAGGTTCACGAACTTCCGCTTGATTTTTCCTCCTCGCACCACCAATGAACTGGATGCCCTTAGTGACTTGGGACCTTTGGCACCATCTGGGATATACACATATGTGAAAAAGGGTTATTATCATGTTTTCTATTACTATCATTTTTAAAAAGCTATTGTCAAAAGTCACTGCATCTCTGTAGCTAAGGGGTTTGCCTCAATTCCTAACTGTAAAAGAAAATAACAGATGCCTTTTATAAGGAAACAGGATACAGCTATGTTGAGGAACACTCAGTTAAACCAGGAGAGGGCCTGTTATACAGAAGCCCAATTCTAAAATCAAAAGAATTTTAGTTTCAAATAAAGTGGAATGAAAAAATAAGCAAGAATAAATACTGTCAAATCACCCTTTACATTCAAAGCAGGGACCAAATGACTTTCTTTTGTTCATTCTCTGGCTCCAACTCTGCTTCAAATGTCTGGGCTGGGTCCTCCACGCCTTTCTTGCTTTGGGTTTTTCAACGCCTTCTGACAGGAACCCAGCCACTTCCCCTCTATGTCCCAAGTCCAGTGAAGAATGTCACCCCTGAGAGTCTGGGAGATTCAGGGAGAAAGTGAGAGTCAAAGCTTCCCCTTCTGGTCTGCCCCTTGCTAATGGCTCGCGGCCAGCACTGGGACAGAGGAGACAGACATGGGGGAGGCGGCTCAAGCAGGAGCTCAGCTATAAAACATTTACAACTTTGCAAGGTCTGTTTTAGAAGTTGGCTCGGAGCACAGCTTGGCTGGCCTCCCTTGATGTGGAAGACTCCAAAACCTCCTCAGTGTTTGGAGCTGAATGATCCTTACTTCTCTTGAGTCATGCTGGCATTCGAAAGCGCAGCAGCTGCTGAGGGGTGGGGACACCTGAGATGATGCCAGAAACCGATCAGAAGAGAGACTCTGCCAAGGGAATTCAATGTCAGCTGCAGGAACAAGATCTCACTAGTGGCACTTATTCTACTTTGGACAAGGTAGAAACTGCTGTGGCTCTACCTGGAACTATACAGCAATGGATGCTATTTGGCATTATATTTCAGCACATCCAGTTATCTGAGATCATTAACAAAGGGCGTCTTAACTTTGATGCATATTTGTGTATAAAAACTGCTTTTTCTCAATTGTCTGTGGGTGTCTGTCTATCTTTTTAAAATTAAAAAGAAAATCCAGAAACTTTGTGGCATGGAATATAGTACTCCTAATAAAATATTCAGTTAATCTTCTGGGTTAATTTTGCTTATGCTTTTCGTCTATTTCAAGAGAAATTTCTAAATACACATAACTTACAAACAGTTCTCATTTAGAAGTTTCTTTTCGAAGTTTTGAAGACGCACAGGATGTTGAAAAACATTCTAAGGATTTTTAGCAATGAGCTTTTCATAGTTTTAATGATACTCTGATTACAATAATCAATAATTTTGAAATGTACATAATGAAATAGAAAAGTCAGAAATATGTCCACATCAAAATCCACTTCTAGCCTCAAATATTTATTATGACTATTTGCATCATTACTCTTTGGGTAACTGAATTAAACAGCCACAGATGTGACATTTTCACCTAAATAAAATCTACAGACATAGCACAAACTTATTGTAAGGTGATTTTGCAAATGGACATTAAAAAAGCAGGACTGTAGTTTTCCTAACAGAAGTCAAAGAAAAGAAAATACTATATTCTTCCAAATCAATTCTAGAGTAACTCTTATGGCTAGGACTGTGTGAAGTTAAAAGGAGACTGATTTATTATTTTTGGAAACAAAGGTGGCTGGGAGATGTTTCAATGAGTGGTGTGAGGACCAGATGAGACAATGTACATGGCAACACTCTATAACCTATTAGCGCGGCAATTATTTGGACATCTTGGGATTAAAAGCCTGATTCTGCCCATCACAGAGCCTGCTGCCAGGCAACCTTACATCATTATCTCATACATTTGCCAAAGTGTGTTCCAAGGCACACTTAAATGAATGCTTTCAAAAGGCTGAAGAGGCAAGATTAAGTAATAAAGCACTTCTCCAGTTTAAATCAATCAAACCCATCTTTAATGTACATTAGAACTTCTAGTCCATATAAAAACCAACACTGGATTGGTATGACTTCAGGAAAAGAAAAAGAATTTTGACAGTTTTGTCTGTTTGCTTATTTAGCTGTATCTGAACTTTCCACTAGGCTTTTTGAAATCTCTCCATTACCACCTTCATGAGCAATCAGAGGTCCAAGTCTTCACACTGGATGCCATAGCTTTAAGCTTTGGCAAGTGGGTCTTTATTTTCAAAGGTAATAACTGATCTCCTGAGCTAATACTAAACCATTGTTGGGGCTGTATTCTTCTTATTCTCACTGCAACAAGACGCCTGACTACCTCTTCTTTTATTATGTTGTTGCTCAGCTGCTCAGTTGTGTTCAACTCTTTGTGACCCCATGGACTGCAGCAGACCAGGCTTCCCTGTCTTTCACCATCTCCCACAGTTTGCTCAAACTCATGTCCATTGAGTCGATGATGCCATCTAACAATCTCATCCTCTGTAACCCTCTTTTCCTGCCCTCGATCTTTCCCAGCATCAAGGACTCCCAAGTCTACCTCCCAGCCCTGACTTCTCTCTTGAGCTCAAGTCCTCTTCTACTAGAAGTGAGTTAATCATCTTTCCCCCGTAAAGTTTCTGATTTCCTTATTTCTATTAACGACAGGGACCATGCTTTCTGAGGCCAGAAGCCCTGTGATCAGTTTCAACCTCCTCACTCTTTTCCCCTAGTCAGCTTACTCTCAATGGTTCTCATATCATTCTTTCTTTTCCCTAAATGGAAAGGAAATTCTCCTTTCCCTAAATGGAGTTAGACATTTATCATATATCCAGTTGTAATGGGAGTCTTTCTGTCCTAGTTTCCACTGAGGTCCCACAATTTAAAAAAATGGTGACTTGCGAATGCGGTATTGCTACAATTTAGAAAATGCCCTACTTCAATTACATGTTCAATAATAGCAGAGATTCAGACTAAGGATTGCAATCAACCACAGCTATTAACTTAATCATTACCTCTCTGGTACCTTGGTAGACCAAAAGTAACGGTTCAGTTCAGTTCAGTTGCTCAGTCGCATCCGACTCTTTGCAACACCATGAATCGCAGCACACCAGGCCTCCCTGTCCATCACCAACTCCCAGAGTTCACTCAGACTCACGTCCATCGAGTAGGTGATGCCATCCAGCCATCTCATCCTCTGTCATCCCCTTCTCCTCCTGCCCCCAATTCCCTCCCAGCATCAGAGTCTTTTCCAGTGAGTCAACACTTTGCATGAGGTTGCCAAAGTACTGGAGTTTCAGCTTTAGCATCAGTCCTTCCAGTGAACACCCAGGACTGATCTCCTTTAGAAGGGACTAGCTGGATCTCCTTGCAGTCCAAGGGACTCTCAAGAGACTTCTCCAACACCGCAGTTCAAAAGCATCAATTCTTCGGCACTCAGCTTTCTTCACAGTCCAACTCTCACATCCATACATGACCACTGGAAAAACCATAGCCTTGACTAGACGGACCTTTGTTGGCAAAGTAATGTCTCTGCTTTTGAATATGCTATCTAGGTTGGTCATAACTTTCCTTCCAAGGAGAAAGTGTCTTTTAATTTCATGGCTGCAATCACCATCTGCAATGATTTTGGAGCCCAAAATAAAGTCTGACACTGTTTCCACTGTTTCCCCATCTATTTCCCATGAAGTGATGGGACCAGATGCCATGATCTTAGTTCTCTGAATGTTGAGCTTTAAACCACTTTTTCACTCTCCTCTTTCACTTTCATCATGAGGCTTTTTAGTTCTTCTTCACTTCTGCCATAAGGGTGGTGTCATCTGCATATCTGAGGTTATTGATATTTCTCCCGGCAATCTTGATTCCAGCTTGTGCTTCTTCCAGCCCAGCGTTTCTCATGATGTACTCTGCATATAAGTTAAATAAGCAGGGTGACAATATACAGCCTTTGCTGCTGCTGCTGCTGCTAAGTCGCTTCAGTTGTGTCCGACTCTGTGCGACTCCATAGACGGCAGCCTACCAGTCTCCGTTGTCCCTGGGATTCGCCAGGCAAGAGTACTGGAGTGGGTTGCCATTGCCTTCTCCATATACAGCCTTGATGTACTCCTTTTCCTATATGGAACCAGTCTGTTGTTCCATATCCTGTTCTAACTGTTGCTTCCTGACCTGCATATAGGTTTCTCAAGAGGCAGGTCAGGTGGTCTGGTATTCCCATCTCTTTCAGAATTTTCCACAGTTTATTGTGATCCACACAGTCAAAGGCTTTGGCATAGTCAATAAAGCAGAAATAGATGTTTTTCTGGAACTCTCTTGTTTTTTCCATGATCCAGTGGATGTTGGCAATTTGATCTCTGATTCCTCTGCCTTTTCTAAAACCAGCTTGAACATCTGGAAGTTCACGGTTCACGTATTGCTGAAGCCTGGCTTGGAGAATTTTGAGCATTACTCTACTAGCGTGTGAGATGAGTGCAATTGTGCGGTAGTTTGACCATTCTTCGGCATTGCCTTTCTTTGGGATTGGAATGAAAACTGACCTTTTCCAGTCATGTGGCCACTGCTGAGTTTTCCAAATTTGCTGGCATATTGAGTGCAGCACTTTCACAGCATCATCTTTCAGGATTTGAAATAGCTCAACTGGAATTCCATCACCTCCACTAGCTTTGTTCGTAGTGATGCTTTCTAAGGCCCACTTGACTTCACATTCCAGGATGTCTGGCTCTAGGTGAGTGATCACATCATCGTGATTATTTTGGTCGTGGAGCTCTTTTTTGTACAGTTCTTCTGTGTATTCTTGCCACCTCTTCTTAATATCTTCTGCTTCTGTTAGGTCCATACCATTTCTGTCTTTTATTGAGCCCATCTTTGCATGAAATGTTCCCTTGGTATCTAATTGTCTTGATGAGATCTGTAGTCTGTCCCATTCTGTTGGTTTCCTCTATTTCTTTGCATTGATCGCTGAGGAAGGCTTCCTTATCTCTCCTTGCTATTCTTTGGAACTCTGCATTCAGATGCTTGTATCTTTCCTTTTCTCCTTTGCTTTTCACGTCTCTTCAGCCATTTTGCTTTTCTGCATTTGTTTTCCATGGGGATGGTCTTGATCCCTGTCTCCTGTACAATGTCACGAACCTCCATCCATAGTTCATCAGGCACTCTGTCTATCAGATCTAGTCCCTTAAATCTATTTCTCACTTCCACTGTATAATCATAAGGGATATGATTTAGGTCATACCTGAATGGTCCAGTGGTTTTCCCTACTTTGTTCTATTTAAGTCTGAATTTGGCAATAAGGAGTTCATGATCTGAGCCACAGTCAGCTCCTGGTCTTGTTTTTGCTGACTGTATAGAGCTTCTCCATCTTTGTTGCAAAGAATATAATCAATCTGATTTTGGTGTTGACCATCTGGTGATGTCCATGTGTAGAGTCTTCTCTTGTGTTGTTGGAAGAGGGTGTTTGCTATGACCAGTGCATTCTCTTAGCAAAACTCTATTAGCCTTTGCCTTGCTTCATTCCATATTCCAAGGCCAAATTTGCCTGTTACTCCAGGTGTTTCTTGACTTCCTACTTTGCATTCCAGTCCCCTATAATGAAAAGGACATCTTTTTTGGGTGTTAGTTCTAGAAGGTCTTGTAGGTCTTCATAGAACCGTTCAACTTCAGCTTCTTCTGAGTTACTGGTCGGGGCATAGACTTGGATTACTGTGATATTGAATGGTTTGCCTTGGAAACGAACAGAGATCATTCTGTCGTTTTTGAGATTGCATCCAACTACTGCATTTTGGACTCTTTTGTTGACCATGATGACTACTCCATTTCTTCTAAGGGATTCTGCCCACAGTAATAGATATAATGGTCATCTGAGTTAAATTCACCCATTCCAGTCCATTTTAGTTCACTGATTCCTAGAATGTCGACATTCACTCTTGCCATCTCCTGTTTGACCACTGCCAATTTGCCTTGATTCATGGACCTGACATTCCAGGTTCCTATGCAATATTGCTCTTTATAGCATCGGACCTTGCTTCTATCACCAGTCACATCCACAGCTGGGTGTTGTTTTTGCTTTGGCTCCATCCCTTCATTCCTTCTGGAGTTATTTCTCCACTGATCTCCAGTAGCATATTGGGTACCTACTGACCTGGGGAGTTCCTCTTTCAGTACCCTATCATTTTGCCTTTTCATACTGTTCATTGGGTTCTCAAAGCAAGAATACTGAAGTGGTTTGCCATTCCCTTTTCCAGTGAATCACAGTCTGTCAGACCTCTCTCCACCTGACCTGCCCGTCTTGGGTGGCCCTACACAGCATGGCTTAGTTTCACTGAGTTAGACAAGGCTGTGGTCCATGTGATCAGGTTGACTAGAGTTCTGTGATTATGGTTCAGTGTGTCTGCCCTCTGATGCCCTCTCGCAACACCTACCGTCTTACTTGGGTTAAAAGTAATGGTATATTACTTTAAAAATTCTAGAAAAATGGCAACTAATGAGTAAGACAATTTCAGAGTTTATCCAACAATGTTGAGTGGAAGGAAACATATGTCTAGGCTAGGAATCAGCAAGCTTTCTCTGTAAAAGGCCAGAGTGTAAATATTTTAGGTTGTGGGCCACTGACTCTGTCACAGCTACTCACTCTTCTACTGTAGTATGAAAACAGTATGGAACTGTATGAGTGTGGTTGTGTTCCGAAAAAACTTTATTTATAAAAACAGATGGAGGCTGGATTTGGTTTGATGACCTCAGTTCCAGAATACCTGTACTGATTATCTAGAGAGACATACTTATTAATTCATCCAAGAAACTTATGGATATAAACTACATTGCATACTTCTTACTAGGGACCACGAATGCAAAGATGAATACAATGAATGAGAAAACCCTATCTCACACTTGAAAACTAGATTAGACTTATTATACACAAAGTGACAGAAGTGGAAGTAACAGTGTGAAAATTTCTGTGAGGGTCAAAGAGAATAATTAACTCTACTTGGGAAAGGGGACAGGGTACAAAGGCTCCAGTAAAGGAGGTGAAATTTAAGATGAGCTTTGAAGGAGGTCCAGAATCTACTGGAGGGGCATGTTAGGTGTGAACTTAAACATGAAGTCCAGTTTGTACTTGTGAGTAGTAACCTAGTTCCTTTATTGAGATGCCAATGAGTTGTAAGAACCACACACACATAAACACATACACACGGGTAAATCAAGCTAATCACACTTCACCTCTGTTGAGTCCTGGTCTGAATAGTGGATTTGTCTCATATGGTAAAGAACTCAAGGATTTTACAGACTGCAAAGAGTCTTGACTGACAGGTTTCTTCGCTATCTTTTGAAGTGCATCAGAACACGAGAGTGGAAGGCAATCAAGTATGAGGTTATTGATGGTGATGCTTGTGGGGTGTCAGAGAGACAGGCTTTGTCACCTGTCCGAGGGAGACACAGAGAGAGAGGAGAGAGAGAAATAGAGATGGACTCTAGTCTACAAACTCCCTGTGGGAAAGAATGGAATATCATCATTGTATATTTGGCCATTGGCACAATGCTGGACACAGAGCAGGTGTTCAACTATTTGTTGAATAAATACATGGATGAATAGATTAATATTAGTGAACACGGAAGACAAGGGAGTTCTCCAAGGCCGGAAACCTTCATCCAGGGAAGGAAAGAATGTGAGGCACTACTTTCCTCCAGTCATAGCTAATACCTAATAACCGTTATCATACTAGTAACTGACTACTTATAAAGTTAATACTTTAGAAAAGTTAATTAATTGCTCCTTTCTAGTTGCTCAGAAGCATCACCAACCCAGGAATATAAAAATTGAGAAAGTTCAAGTATGTAATCTCTGGAGAAGAAACTACCACCCCTTTTTCTTGGTCCTGCTTACAGCAGCTATGAATTTAATCCCAAAGAAGAGGTAGTGGCAAGCAAAGGAGGTCTTTGGAGAAAAGAAGGAATTCTCACATTTTCATGCTAATTACTGCTAACCACATTCTGCTGAATATTCCTGCTAATAGTCTGTGAAGCACAGATCATACCCATGTAATACTTTCCCAAATTTGAGATGAAACACCTGCTTTTTAGAATGAAAAGAGAAAATAATCTAGACAAGATGTAGCCACTTTAAAAAAAATATTTGAGTGAGATTTCATATGTGAGTGACCCATTTTCTGACTACAATGTACTTCTTTCAGATAGCTAAGTTATACCTGAAAACTCAAACAGTGGAATACAAGGTATTAACCTCTTCCTCCGAAATAGGTCCCTCTGCTCTTTTGCCTTCTTACAAACAAAGTAAGGTCTATACACACTTTTTTTCTGAGGAGATGAGGGAGGCCTTGTTACAAGTACATTTCTATAAAAGTGCTATTACGATCTAACATTTAGGTTAATTAATAAGAGTTTCTGAAGCCTTCATTCTATTGAAAGTAAGCCAAACTCACAGGACAAGTCCTTCACCAACTTAATAAATTAGCAGGTTTGACATACTTTCTCTTGCTTCCACAAGGATCTTATACACCCTAAGTACTTAATTTTTACCTCAAAACTTCTAGAAGTCTTGTGCTTAGGACCAAACCTGTGGAAGATAATTCCACCAAATCAATAGGCTCAGGGAAGAAGAACAGGGAAAATACCAGGGGTAAAGCTATGATGCTTACTAAAAGTTACAAAACAAAGTGAGTCCCCACAATCAATTGTATTTCTATATTCAAGATGTATTCATGGAAAGATTGCAGCCTTTGATTTGGTAGAGATGTCTGTGCTTCAGTTGTGTCTGACTCTTTTCAACATTATGGATTATAGACCACTAAGCTCCTCTGTCCATGGAATTCTCCAGGCAAGAATACTGGAATGGGTTGCCATGCTCACTTCCAGGGGATCTTCCTGACCCAGGGATTGAACGTGCGTCTCCTGCATTACAGGTGGATTTTTTACCCATCATATTTAAAATGACTCTACATGTATAAGAGTTTCTTCTTCCATGTGATCTTAACTAGTTTTTAAGACTCTAGTTACATAAAATAAACGAAAATGAGCCTATTTTTTGTGCATCTTTGCATCATTTAACTTGTTTAAGCAAGAATTTATTACTTCTATTAATTAAAACATACAACTCAAAGGACAATAGTCTATTGACACTGCTATGAAATTCTCGTGTTAATTCTAGGAGCATATTTTAAAATTTATGGACTAATCTTGCTGTATTATCTCTATTATAGATTTTCTATCACCTTCTATGCAATATAAATTACTGTGAGAATTTCTTCTAAATAAAAACCAGTTAATGGATTAAGACCTACACTGTTTTCACCTCCATATATATATATTCTTTTTCTATATGAGTATGTTAGTGTTTATTGAAACTTTAGGGGATGCTATTATCTAAAATCTCTAGGCCTCCTGAAGAATTTCCTTCAATAAGAAACTTGCTGAGGATGTGAAATACTAATCAGACAGGAAGAGATAAAAAGTAAGGGAGTTCTCTTGTCCCATAATGTAAATGGAAAGCAGTATCGATTATTAGCTATGCCAAAGACAAAGGCCCTGCTTTTGTGAGTCACAAATTGAGGTGTTAGTGAAGTCAGACAAAACAAAAGCTAAAAAAACCAAAATTAACAGTACCTTTGTCTTGTAGTATTTTCGTGGTGGTGGCTTGATTGTGGCAAGGCAATTCTTCCATATCATGATCAGATTTTGAAGGAGAGGAGAGTGAAGTGTCTTCCCCAACAGAGGAGGAAGGCTCCCCTTCCGAGTACAGTGGTCCTTCTTGAAATTCAGCTATGTGGTCAGACGAGAGGGGCACACCACCAGCCACTGGAGTGAGGGATGAAGCACCAGAATCTGATTCTGGTGAAGCTCTCAAACCCTTGGGCAGAAGTGATTTGGTAATGTGCATGTGGTTATAGAAACTGTTTGAAGGCTGTTGGTATAAGAGATTATAAAGGAGGTTATGCCACTGATCATCAGTCCATTTGATACTTACTTTGAAATCAGACCAACCTTGTTTTTAGAAAATCCCTATGAAAACCAATTTTTGACGGTTTACAGATGAGACTGCATAGTTCACAACAATGTACCGTATTACCACTGTAGCTAACACAGACACCTAAGACATAATAAAAACAATGACTTGTGCACTAATTATTTACCACCAGGAAAAATCAACAGCTGAATATCAACAGCACCATCAGGAAATATGAAGATATGGATATTCTCTTGGTTGTCAGTTCACTGAGTGAGTACAGAAAGAATTTGAATTATAACGATATATAGAGGTGAATAAGAATTTAGGAGACATAGAAGTGAACTATTCCAGCTGTTTTCAACTAGAATACAGAATCTGGCTGCAGGAAAAGCATTATTTTCAATAAGCTGTAGGAACAAGGATACAGCCCAAAGCCAAGTCAGACAGCGGTCAGGGGTGCTCACCTTTCGCTCCAGACTGTCCTCCCCATCAGTTGAGCTGACACTATCATAGAGTCTTGTCCTAGATGGTCTCTGGCGTCTGTTCTTCAAGGAGAGCTGAGCCCGAGTTTTCAGTACTTTTGAATCCAGGCGCTCTGTCTCTGGGACTGCTTCATTAAAGTCTAAAAATAAAATATTGCAAAATAATCTGTGAAACCTTTGGAGAGGACTAACAAGAGACTATGGACACTGAAAACAAAATATCAAAGTTATCAGTAACACTAGGCAGGAAACGGGTGAGAATCATGGTGGTCTGTCTGGTAACAAAGGTAACAAAGATGAGATTTGGGAGAAATGTACAAAGCCTACAGAAAGAAACCAACACTAAACATGACCAAAGTCAACAACAAAAATCTAGCATTCACAGATCATAAAATCTTCCTATAACTATACAAAGCACTCATTAGTATTTATTTGTTTACATGAATATATGCTGAAGTGTTGGATGAAGAAAGATGTGAGAAGAAGGTGTATCAAAGTTGAGAGTTCTTAGAAATTAAGACAAAAACCTACAAAAGTCAGGTGCCAGGTCAAGAGCAGATAACAAAAGGTGACCATCAGCATAAACTTTCTATAGCAAAAGTTACCAAAACTGTAACTATAAGGACTATACCACTTTGGTCTTAATATTTATATATTTTTTCCACTCAAAACAGAGTTTCTGAAAATTAAGCTTGTTCTTCAACTCTTTAGAAAGCCCAGCAAAGAACTTATCTCAACAGCAAATTTAAGAGAACCGGGGAAATAAAACAATGTAGGCTATCCAAGCAAAACAAAATCAAAAAGCAATTAAACCACCACAAGTACTTAATTTACTAGTATTATGGATGAAGTAGAATAAACTGCCCATTGATAGACAGATAAAGATGTGTATACACACACACGAATATTAATTTCAGTTCAGTTGCTCAGTCGTGCCCAACTAAGTAAAAAAAAAAACCTGACTTTGTGCCACCCATGGACTGCAGCGTGCCAGGCTTCCCTGTCCATCACCAACTCTCAAAGCTTGCTCAAACTCATGTCCATCAAGTCGGTGATGCCATCCAACCATCTCATCCTCTGTTGTCCCCTTCTCCTCCTGTCTTCAATCTTTCCCAGCATCAGGGTCTTTTCTAAGGAGTCAGTTCTTCACATTAGATGGCCAAGAGATCGGAGCTTCAGCTTAAGCATTAGTCCTTCCAATAAATATTCAGGACAGATTTCCTTTAGGATTGACTATTTTGATCTCTTTGCAATTCAAGGGACTTGAGTCTCCTCCAACACCATAGTTCAAAAGCATCAATTCTTCAGCACTCAGCTTTCTTTATGGTTCAACTCTCATATCCATACATGACTACTGGAAAAACCATAGCTTTGACTAGATGGGCCTTTGTCAGCCAAGTAATGTCTCTGCTTTTTAATATGCTGTCTAGGTCGGTCATAGCTTTACTTCCAAGGAGCAAGTGTCTTTTAATTTCATACCTGTAGTCACCATCTGCAGTGATTTTGGAGCCCAAGAAAATAAAGTGTCACTGTTTCCATCGTTTCCCCATCTATTTGCCGTGAAGTGATGAGACTGCATGCCATGATCTTTGTTTTTTGAATGTTGAGTTTTAAGCCAACTTTTTCACTCTCCTCTTTCACTTACATCAAGAGGCTTTTTAGTTCCTCTTTGCTTTCTGCCATAAAGGTGATGTCATCTGCATATCTGAGGTTATTGATATTTCTCTGCATATCCCAGCAATCTTGATGCCAGTTTGTGCTTCCCCCAGCCCAGCGTTTCTCATGATGTACTCCACATATAAATTAAATAAGCAGGGTGACAATATACAGCTTTGTCGTACTCCTTTCCCAATTTGGAACCAGTCTGTTGTTCCATGCCCCATTCTAACTGTTGCTTCTTGACCTGCATACAGATTTCTTAGGAGGCAGGTCAGGTGGTCTGGTATTCCCATCTCTTGAGGAATTTTCCACATTTTGTTGTGATCCACACAGTCAAAGGATCTGGCATAGTCAATAAAGTAGAAGTAGATGTTTTTCTGGAATTCTGTTGCTTTTTCCATGATTCAACAGATGTTGGCAATTTGATCTCTGGTTCCTCTGCCTTTTCTAAATCCAGCTCGAATATCTGGAAGTTCATGGTCATGTACTGTTGGAGCTTAGAGAATTTTGAGCATTACACTTTGCTAGTGTGTGAGATGAGTGCAATTATGTGGTAGTTTGAACACTCTTTGGCATTGCCTTTCTTTGGGATTGGAATGAAAGCTGATCTTTTCCAGTCTTGTGGCCATAGTTGAGTTTTCCAAATTTGCTGGCATATTGAGTGCAGCACTTTCACAGCATCATCTTTTAGGATTTGAAATAGCTCAACTGGAATTCCATCACCTCCACTAGCTTAGTTCATAGCAATGCTTCCTAAGGCCCACTTGACTTCACATTCCAGGATGTCTGGCTCTAGATGAGTGACCACACCATCGTGATTATCTGCGTCATGAAGGTCTTTTTTGTACAGTTCTTCTGTGTCTTCTTGCCACCTCTTCTTAATATCTTCTGCTTCTGTTAGGTCCATACCTATTTTTATTTTTATTAAATTAGGTCCATACATATTATTACTCAGCCATAAAAAATAATGAAAGCTTGCTATTTGCAACAACAGGGATGGACCTAAAGGGTATTTTGCTAAGTGAAGTCAGTCAGACAGAGAAAGACAATTACTGTATGTGTTTACTTACATGTGAAACCTAAAACACAAAACAAACAAACATAACAAAGTAGAAATGGAGCTTTAGACACAGAAAACAAGCAGGGGTGGTGGTCAGAGATGTGCAATGAATGAAACAGGTGAGGGAGATAAGACGTACAAGCTTCCAGTTAACAAATGAATCATGGGAATAAAACGTACAGAGTGGGGAACACAGTCGACAGCAATGTGATATCTTTGCATAGTAACAGACAGTAAATAGGTTTGCTGTGATGGTCATTTTATAATGTATACATATATCAAATCACTATGCTGTGCGCAGGAACTGACACAGTGCTGTAGGTCAGTCATACTTCAACACTCCGGTCCCAACCAACCAACTCAAGAAACTCACAAAAAAGATCAGATTTGTCGTTATCAAAGGTGGGAGTTGGGCGAAGGGGAAGTTAGATGAAGGCAGTCAAAGGTACAGACTTCAGTGATAAGATAAATAAGTACCAGGAATATAATGTACACGATAAATATAATTAACATCGTTGTGTGTTATATATGACATTTAACAGGGTAAATCCTAGGAGTTCTCATCACAAGGAAAATATAATTTTTCTCTTTTTCTTTTACTTTGTATCTATAAGAGGTGATGGATGCTCACTAAACTTAATGTGGTAATCATTTCATGATATAAGTAAAATTATTACTCTGCACACCTTAAACTTATACAGTGCTGAATATCAATTATATCTCAATAAACCAGAAGATAAAAAATACAGTATAAGGGCTAAAAAATTAAAAATAAATATATCCTCTGCAAATTTCCTTTTATTAACTTCTAAGTTTACATTCCAAGTTATTTGCATGCATCTCTGTCTCATTTCTTTTTCTTGGATATCTACTCTCCTCACCATACAAGACACTGATTTTTCAAAGGAACATGTTCAAGTCTTTAAATAAAACATGTCAAAATTAAAAAAAAAAAAAAAAAAAGAGTCATACCAAATGGCTTGGTAAAGGCTAGAGGGAGATTCTGATGTGGTTCTCTTTAGTCCGCCTCTCCCTACCCTTAATCTTGCTGCCCAGAGGCTAAGTCAGGACTCAAAAGTTACCATCTCCAAGGGAAGAGGGAAGGTTACCCATGAACATACTTAGGCACTGGCTGAGGAAAAGTGTTCTCCGGTTGAATTTATTTGCAATGGTACTACTCCTTACATTTGTACATGTAGCCACTCCTTAGAAATAATGAAGTTTCATCATTAATCCTATTTTATCTTTTCAGAATGCCAGTCATTAAATGAAGTAATAATATTGAAGAAATTGATCAAGTGGGTCTTGGATTTAAATTATTAAAAACAAAGCAAATAACTGAGTTGCAGAAAATATTAACATGCATGAACATTAATAGAGTAAAACAATTTTTCACAGTGGCATTACCCCATGAAATTCTTTTTCACAGTATTATTAAGTATTAACTATGCTTAAATATATTCTGTTATAAAAACAAGGAAGCATCTCAGATCGCACCTTTCTTATCAATGGAACATGGTGCTTGGCATATGGTTCTAACAAATAAAATTAAATATATTGTTCCCTGAGAGATACATCCACTGAATAACAATATGTACAGAAAGTTTTCCTTTTCATTTCCTATATTTGAAAGAAAAGTGGATAACAGAAAAGTCAGACCATTCAGGTATATTTAAAGACAGCTAAATGTTTTCTAATCAGTAGTCTCTTTATTTTTCACATGTCAATGGAAAAAAAAAATCCCCTTGATTACTTTAATTTCCTCCTTCTAACAAATTCTGAACTTGCCACTGCCCATTAAGAGTTGTGATCACTGGGAGAGAATCAGCTTTACAAGCTCTTGTTTACATATAAAACATGGAAATACAACATAGAGGAATGCAATAATTTAGATACACTGCTGTACACACACATCTTACAATCTGTCTATCTCATATTTGGATTGCACATTCTATAATCCCAAACACTGCCCATACACCATCTCATTTGTTCCTCACAACAGCTCCAACAGAGTAGCCAAGTATATACAGCCAAGCATATATTTTGCTCTCCTGAAGCTCGAAAACTTGACTGTCTTATCCTTATCCATACAGCTAGTTGATGAGCTACCAAACCTTTCTAGTTTCTTGACTCCTAGGCCACTAGCCTGTGCACTCCAACTTAGCTGATGTTGAACAAATTATTAGAATCAGATTTTAATGCAATGAGAGTTCAGGGTTTTCAGCTGTCAATTCACATATGATGTAACTAGGAAATTCACTTCTCCAACAGGTTATTATGAAATATTATTATCTTTCACATATGTGGAAGCGTATCAAAAAAGGAAGATGTTGAAAACTATAGAAAAATTATTTCTCAGATAATTTCTTCTTTTGTTGGTTTAGTAACAGCTTTGGTTATCCAGTGACAAAAAGACCTAAGAAAGAAGCTCATTCTACTTTTGTGAGCATAATTCCTTGCACGACAGAACCTGAGCTCTGGAGCACCCAGCACAGTATACAACATCCAGGACTGTAGCAGCTACCTCATCACTCGATGCTGAGCAAATAAAGTAAGGGAACATGAAAACTGCTATTAGCAGGGTTGGGAGTATAAAGGTTATCCTGGAACCTTGCTCCATTTCTCTTCAGTAATTTGCCTGGTTCGGTTTTGGACAAACGCAAAATAACAATCTCAGATGCTTGTTTTATCATCAGCTAGCACTGACTGGGTGCAAACCATCGGACAGCACACATGTAACAACATCTATTGAACGTAGAGTTAGCTAAAGCCTGAGAAGCAGGGCTGTAGAGCCATTACCCGAGTGGCCAACCACACATCACATCCAACTGACAATTTCTGAAGGCCTGAAAACAAAGATCCCAGGGTCTCTTTACAGCAGTGATAGCATACAGAAGACTTGATGCCTTTGAATTGTGATGCTGGAGAAGACTCTTGAGAGTCCCTTGGATAGCAAGAAGATTCAACCAGTCCATCCTAAAGGAAATCAGTCCTGAATATTCATTGAAAAGACTGATGCTGAAGCTGAAGCTCCAATACTTTGGCCATCTGATGTGAAAAGTCAACTCCCTAGAAAAAGACCCTGATGCTGGGAAAGACTGAAGTCAAAAGGAGAAGGAGGGTGACAGTATGAGATGGTTATATAGCATTACTGACTCAAGAGATCTGAAGCTGAACAATATCTGGGAAGATGGTGAAGGAAAGGGAAGCCCAGGGTGCTGCAGTCCATGGGGTCGCAAAGGTCGAACACGACTTAGCAACTGAACAACAACAATGGATTATAAATCAGTAATTTGTGTTCCCATCCTGAGGAATAAGAAAATTTTTTTAAAGAAGCAGAAAACCGTAATTCAGCTGAGAACTTTCACTTCATCAACTCTTATGCCAGAAGGAAGTTGGAGAAATGTCCAGAGGAAGCAACTACTAAAGACATCACAGATAATACCCCCCTCAGAAGTATTACAGGGCGTGTGTGAGAGAGAAGGGAAATGTGTATCGGACTTCTGCTGCTGGGAACTAACGGGTGATCTAATGGCCAGCAGAAGCTAGCTTTTTAAAATCATGTCCCGTGAAAATCAGAATATTACAATTTGAACTTCAGGGGTTCTAGCCCAGTTTTCTCTTTCAGGTAGGAAAGCCAAGGCTGAGTGGTCACTGACTTGTCTACTGACCGTATAACACTTAATCTGTGGAAGACTGGATAGAGCGCAGTACTCAGAAGCCTAGCCTCATCCTAGAAAGCCACTCTCAAGTCTGAAAGTAAACTTCACAAGCAATCTTCCACCTTGTTTGAAACCTCTTTTTGGTCTTACTTTATGTTCCAAACAAAAATACCCATCAAGGGCTTATTTGGCCAATTGCCAGAAGGATATTAAAAAAAAAACAACAAAAACTGAGGGATTTTATTTGATTGTGTATTTATCCAAGAAATAAAATCTTTACATGGAAAAATTAGCTGTCAGTTTTGTGGATGATGATGGTTCAACTGGTTCAACATTTCCAAGTTATGTGCTGCTCAGTGTAAGGAGCTGGACACAATGGAGCGACTAAGCACACATGAAAAAAAGCACACAGTGTAAGGGTCTAGAGGGCCATGTTCACCGTCATTCAGCCTCTACAGAGAGCTCAACCAACAGCACGGCGCAACGCTGCTCTCATAGGCCAGGATCCTGGGTTCTTCCTCTGCCCCTTCTCTTCAGTGTTTCTTGTTCTGCTGGCCATTAGCATCAGAGGAAAACTCCCTTTCCCCTCCTCTCCTTTCTTCTCTTTTCTTTCTTTCAGACCCTAAGACTCTGAAACAGCTTATCTCTGACTCAAATGCAGCTAGAAGTACAAAAGAAGAGCAGACAAAGGGGATCAATAAACACAGCAGAAAAATAGAGAAAAGGTATGAAGCAGCTGACAATAATGCAGTTTTGAATGGGTGGGACTTCACCTCAAAATACCTGCATTTTAAGGCTAGCTTCAGTATTGATTCACACTGGAGCCTTTAAAAGAGTTTAATGGATTTGATCACAATTTTAGCAGCTCTTATGAAAAATGTTCTGTGAAATTAGGATGTTGTAGATCATATTATACAGAAACCAGTTCCCTACAGTAATGGTCTGAGTCATTCAGGTTTTCCACTAGATTGATGTTGTTTTTGACATAAATGGAATGCTGCCCATGGACCAGGACCAGACATCAGCAGAGGGAACTGGAGCAGCATAACAATGGGGTCTGTTCTACGTTCTTATGTGGATTATTCTACTCAAAAACACTCGCACCTTATACCACCACCCTGCCTGGTTTGTGCTATTATCAACCAAAATGCTGAGCTTAATGAAGAACTTGGTGGCATCTTTAAACTCAAACAGTATCTGCGTATCATTAAGTCACTGCAAGTTCACAAAAGATGGGCCCATAGGGCTTTGGGTTGGTACATATCGTATCAGAGGTGGGCTTATGTACTTCAGAGAGATGGTGTGAAATAGTCACCATGAGAGGAGACTTGGGGTTAGTCTTCCTTGAATAGAATCCAAAGCAGAGGCTGTCACTAAATTGGGCAATTTATCTAATTGCTCTTTCCCTCAGAATCCTCAGCTTCTAAACAGGCATGATGATAACAACATAATAAAGACTAAATGCATTAACACATATATAAATGCTTGGAAGAGCACATAATAAGCACTTAATAAATGTCTTTATTTACTGACATACAAAAAAAGATTAGCAAGATACTCTTAAGTGACTGAAGCAATTGCAGAACAACATGTATATCCATTTTAAATATTAAAAAAACAGCAACATAAAATACATTTTCTAACAGTAAATATGTCCATATAGTTGCATAGCAAGTGAACTGAAAAGATACACTTCATACTGATAATGGTGGTTGCCTTCAAAGAAGACATTAGATTTGAAGAGGCTGGTCAACAGGTACCTCAGTCTTACTTGTAATGTTAAAAAAATTTTTGTGTTAGATATTTTATAAAAATCTATACATGAAATGTAATTAAAATTAGCAAAGAAGAAAAAGCACACATTTAGTATATTTTCTTTTAGAAACATCTTAATTTCATTCTAATCTGATAGCTCTAGTGTTCTAGGACTCAGATGTTGATATCAGCCCAGGATACCCAGTCAAAGTCCCCGTGACCAACAGCCTGCCCTGACATGACAAGGCTGTCTTTCATTACATACATGGAGACTGTTTGCCTGCTTGGCCATTTTACTGCCAGATGATTTGGACTAAAGAGTACCCTTTAGCTTCCTTCCAGCTACTTCTCTGTTTTAGTGCTGTAGCGGAAGATGTACTGAATCAGATATGGTAATTTGAGGTCAAGTTATACAACTTCAGCTCACCTCATGATAGCACTTTGGTTAGGAACCCACCCATAAGCAACTCTTACTCTACACTCTATTAATAGTTGATTTCTTTACAACCACCCAAAACCTGACAAATTTTATACCCCAGGTAGTATTCATCAAATTTTAGGAGGCTGACTTGATTTCTTACCCTTTTAGATCAATCAAAAGATTACTGTTTCCTAATTTTTAATTAGGTCTGACTTTATTGTTGTATATATGTTATTTGCTCATCTTTGAAAAATATTGAGGAATACTATTTACCTCTTTATCAACAAATACAATCTCAAAACTATCCATATGATCTTTGAAACATAATTTGGCTATTTGTTTTAATGTAGTGATTTTCCAGTACAGTCTGGTATTTAACTTAGCCTTCTTCAGTTTATGGTCAATCTACACTCCTATTCTCAGAGTAGAGAAAGGTCCAGATTTTGCTGTCCGTATCTTTTAAGACTATACTTTCAGGGGTCATTTCTGTAGTTCATATCTCAGGAATGACTCTTTAGAAATGCCACTAGACTAGCCTACCCATAGAAGAAGTGGCTATAAGTTAGAAAAACAACAACAACAAAAAAAACTGTATGAGCTATCCTAAATTCCACCATATATCACTTGAAACACTTGAACAAGTTGCTTGATTCTGAGAATATAAAGCAATTACAGAATTTAGATTTAGACAAGGCATTTCAATATCTTAGGACTCCTTCATTGTCAGCAGTCTTTAGACTTTGACAGAAAAGATCTGCATTACCTAAAATTTGAATAAATGTTAAATCAAATCTGCAGTACATCATGAGAAACTCTGGGCTGGAGGAAGCACAAGCTGGAATCAAGATTGCTGGGAGAAATATCAATAACCTCAGATATGCAGATGACACCACCCTTATGGCAGAAAGTGAAGAGGAACTAAAGAGCTTCTTGATGAAAGTGAGAGTGAAAAAGTTGGCTTAAAGCTCAACATTCAGAAAACTAAGATCATGGCATCTGATCCCATCACTTCATGGCAAATAGATGGGGAAACCGTGGAAGCAGTGGCTGACATTATTTTTCTGGGCTCCAAAATCACTGTGGATGGTGATTGTAGCCATGAAATTCAAAGATGCTTGCTCCTTGGAAGGAAAGTTATGACCAACCTAGACAGCATATTCAAAAGCAGAGACATTACTTTGCCAACAAAGGTCCATCTAGTCAAGGCTATGGTTTTTCCAGTGGTCATGTATGGATGTGAGAGTTGGACTGTAAAGAAAGCTGAGTGCCAAAGAATTGATGCTTTTGAACTGTGGTGTTGGAGAAGACTCTTGAAGAGTCCCTTGGACTGCAAGGAGATCCAACCAGTCCATCCTAAATTCCATCAGTCCTGGGTGTTCATTGGAGGGACTGCTGTTGAAGCTGAAACTCCAATACTCTGGCCACCTGATGTGGAGAGCTGACTCATTTGAAAAGACCCTGATGCTGGGAAAGATTGAGGGCAGGAGGAGAAGGGGACAACAGAGGATGAGATGGCTGGATGGCATCACGGACTCAATGGACATGGGTTTGGGTGGACTCCGGGAGTTGGTGATGGACAGGGAGGCCTGGTGAGCTGCAGTTCATGGCGTCGCAAAGAGTCAGACATGACTGAGCGACTGAACTGAATACTGAACTGAATAAATCGAATCAAATGGGCAAACTGGCTGGGAACTGCAGACTTCTCTGAGTAGGACTATGAAATCAAGTGCAGAACTTGGGTCTAGGAAGGCAGATTATACGAATGTCCTTTTCTTAACATTCTAGAGTCTTTGACATGACAATAAACAAGCTTCTGTGTTCTTACTCAGGGTCTCCTACAGGTATCAAAATTAGCTTTTCTGTCAAAAATCTCTAGATATGAGTAATCACAAGCATGCTAATTAGGTGACTCCCCAAATTATATATTTGATGCTACATCTTCCTTGATTATAGTATGGAAAGAATACTATAAAATACTACATAAAATCTGAATAAAATTCAGATGTGAATGCCTTTGGTAGATTTTATGCCTTTGGTAGAGAATAACCTGTTACCTGAGATGAGAGTTGTTTGCTTCCTAAATGGGAAAGTATCTTTTGACTAGAGGAAAGACTGAGTTATGTACGGAAGATTTAAGAAAACTTAAAATTTACAATATGTATAAGAATAATAGATATGTATAAGAACTTCTTAAGTACTTGAAAATATTGTCAGTTGCTAATAGTACATAAAAAGGAAATCAAATATAACAAATTTCATAAATGCAATTTAAAATGTTTGCAGATGTTCAATTAGCTAAGTCCGTATATAGGAACTAAATATTCAAAGATCACTTAGTATTGATTTGCAAATCAAATTTAAAAACTGTGTTTTTGATAATGTAACTTGAATAAATCAAACATTAAAACCACAATAAAATCAGAATGACTTTTTGGTACCCCTAAACTCTTCTGTTTCATCCAAAAAAAAAAAAAACCTCACAAGCAACAGAATTTTTAGTATACCTACATTCTAATGTTTCCTAACTTTTTTCATAAGTGGAATTTCCTATAGTTCTCATAAATAATCAGGGCCAGTATTGAAGTAGAGCATTACTTCATGTCCACCTACAAGAATTCAATTATAATCTGATGCCTGTGCCCCACAGTAACAGAAAAACTTTAAGGCACTGAATCTTTATTGGAACAACATGGTTGGCAGATTGTTCAGAACCATGCATACAAGATAAGTTTCTGGTCCCAATTCTGGAAACAGCTGTTCATTTTTTGAGTTTTAATTCTCTAGATGCTATGATCCCATGATTGATCCTGTTTACCTCTTGGCTGATGGAATAAATTTCACCTTAAACAAAATCCTGAATAATCCACAGGAACCCACTGTGCACACTACATATACAAATCACTTTGTGCACTTTCTACTTTTATATCCCCCCATCCAAACTTCCTATTCTTTTAGTCATCTTACCCTAGCATAACCATATGGCGTCTTCCAAACTATGTAACTATGACTCCATGGTGAACCACATTATAAAACAAAAGAAACATTTCAAAACACAGCTATCTTGTATAATTTCCTTGAAAAGGAGTTATATTCCACATTTGGGTCAAAACTGTCCTTACTTCCAGAAGATCACAATCTACCTTCTAGTTCAACTGGCTCTTGAATTTTACTCAAAAGCCAAAATAAAATAGGAAGCAGCTCACTTTTCTTAAAATTAACAGAAAATTACTAAGCTTAAGCTCATTCTGACAAAAATCACTTGCTTTCTATCAAAACAACTCTAGCTCTCTTCTAGCACTCATATATACCTCAGAATGACTGAAGGGTCTGCTGACTTCTGTGAACTTATGAAGATGCAGTGAGAAATATGAACCAAGGAGAGTTGCCATTTTGCAACTCAATACCTCCTTTTGAATGCCTCGTTGATTTGGCAACAAAAGTCTTAATGGCTTACACGTAGACAGATGCAAAACTCGCACAAAACTAGACAGGCAATTTAAGTGCTTTGCTTTCTGGGTAAGAGAACAGATTTTGGCTTTAATTATATGCCAGGAAACAATCAATAAGTATTGATTTCTCACTTATTTGGCTTGTTCATTAAAATTTTCCACAGTGATTTACTGGGAATGTTCAACCTTTAATTAGAGCAAATCAATAATATTTCATGGTCAAAATTACTTACTGGGGATTAAAAGTTACTGAAAATAATTTGTTCAGGAAAAATGAAAATTGTGAAAGTATACCAAGAAAAGATATCTATATGCATGATAAAGAAAGCTTGAATCTCGCTGAGAATTCTCCCCTGCCTCAATTTAGAACTGAACAACGCGGCAGCGTGGAATAACCCTCCACTGCTCTGCGTCTCGTGCTCTGGGACAGGGCACTCCTGATAACGGAGAACAAGCGTGCACTTTCCTTTTATTATCTTGCCGTTTCATGAATTCTGACTTTAATTATGGCTTTAACTTTTGTTTAATATTCTGGATTCCAGTGCTCAAAGTGAATGTTTAGTGTATTCTCAGACTCCATCAGGAAATAAATCAGATGTGGTGATAGGAGTCTGGCCTGGCCTAGAATCCACAGGTATCAGAAAAGAGCTGCTAACAATGAGGACTCGGGGAAAAGCAGAAAAGACAAAGACAACACAAGGTTACAGCCTCAGCAAAAAATGATTTTCTGGAGGAGTCCAAAGTCTAAGAACTTTCTTATCAATATAAATGTATGGCGGATGCTGACTTTTTCTTTTCCCTTAAAAATCTTAAACTAGTATTTATTTTAAGCCTAAAAAAAAACCTTTGTGGTTTTTCTCATTCTCATCTTTTAATTATGCTACTTAAATTTTTTATATTTAAAAATATTTTATTTAAGCAAAAAAGTATACCATCTATATAAGTCATATAGAGATAGGAGAGGGAACAAGACACTTATGTACCTACTATTGAGTCTAAGAAATAAAATTATGACTTCTGAAGCCCTCTCTATGCCCTGTTCCTAGGTGTAACCCTTGGTTTTTTTTCTCCTAGTTATTCCACAAAAGTATCTCTAAAGAATATATTGATTAATTTTGCTTGTTTTTTAAACTTTACATACATGGTAATGAACTGTATATAATATTCTTCAAATCATTTTTCTTTTTGTCTGCTCAACATTATGTTCAAAGGTTTGGATTAATTACCTTTTAACTGTAGCTATCATGAATGATGTTGCTGTGCATTTTTGAATATGTCTCCTGGAACACAGCAAGAATTTCTGGAGAACACTCATTTACACACAGAAGTGAACATTCTGGGCCATAAAATTTGCATGTATTCCATTTTACTAGATAATTCAAATTGTTTTAACAAAATAGTTGTATGAGTTTTCCTTTTTTCCCCTACATACTAGCTATCACATATTACCATGAAACTTTATCTTTGTCAATCATTTTATTCTTATTAATAAGGTTGAACATTTATGTTCACCAACCTTTGGGTTTCTTCTTTTGTGAACAGATTGCTTATGTGTTTTGTCCATTTTTCTATTATGTTAGTTGTGTTTTTTTATGATTGGGTAAGTTTTAAGTATATTGTGTTATTGGTATAACAATAACCATCTTTTTTCTTAGTTACATGGGCTATAAATAGCCTCTCTCAATTTTTGGCTTCTAAGTTTTACTAGTGTCTTTTCATAGTCAGATTTTCTTAATATTATTGTGCTCAAATTTATCAAATTTTGCTTATGATTTGGAAATTTTTGTATTAAATAAGATATCACATGAGCATTCTCCTACATTTTCTTCTAAAAATTTTAAATGCTGCCTTTCATTGTCGAGACTTTAATCCATTTGAAATCTATTTCACGAATGGTATGAGATCAGATCCAATTTCAGTTTTCTCTTGAGTGGTCAATTTTTCCAGCTATCTGTTGGTCCATCCTTTCCCCACTAAGCTGTCATGTCTGCTTTGTATTATTCTCAAACTAACATGAATGGATCAGTCTGTTTTTGGACTCTGTTCTGCTGCACTGGTCTACTTGTCAGTTGCTGAGATTACACCACACTGTCTTAATACTGTTGCTTTACAATGAATCTCAGGAACTAAAAGAACAAGTTCCCTCACCTTGGTATTCTTCAGGAATATCTTGATTATTCTGGGCAACAAGTTGTTTGTCCACCTACATTTTAGAAACAACCTGTCAAGTTCCGAAAAATCACCTGTTCAAATTCTGATGGAAACTGCATGGAAATATATAGATTAGTTTGGCATAATGTCATTTTTTCAATATTGAGCCTTCCTATCTCTTTTGATTCATACAGGTCTTCTTGAATGTCTTTTCACGGATCTTGAGTTTATTCTGTTAAATTCACACTGGATACCTTATATTTTTTTGTTGCTATCATAAATGGTAGCTTGTAAAAGAATGTTAAATTCCATAATTCTGATGATCTGAAGACTCTTGAGGTTTTCTTATGTATTTAATTTTATTACTGGTGAATAATGGTAACGTTGCTTCTTTTCATTCCTTGTATCTTTTCTCTCTTATCTCTTATCTTGTCTACTTCTTGATAGGACCTCTAGGACAACATTGAGTAGATGTGTAATAAACAGTTATGGTGAAATGTTAAAAATAGTCTTCATTTTAAAGGGAATTCTTGATTTTAACATTTCACCACCAAACATGATAACTGACAAAGACTTGTTACCCTCATATAACAAGAAAGTTTGTATGTATTTCTAGTTTAAGAAACATTTTATCATGAATAAGTGCTCAACTTTATTTAGTGTTTGTCTTCATCTAATAAGATGATCATATACATTTTTCTTCTAGTTAATGTGTGAATTATATGAGCTTTCTAATATTAAACGAACTTTGTCTTTCTTACATAGACACAGGTGGTCATGATAATGTATATGAAGATCTTCAAAATGTATATCTAGATTCAACATTTATCTTTGTGAACAAGTAGTTTGTTTTAAATAAAGAGAATTCTGACCAGTTAGTGGGTGTTCACTCTGCTCATCTGAAAATACAGGAAGAACTCTATTCCGGAACACAACTGTGTTAGTTTAAGCTGCTTAAACCTGTATTAACCCTGTATCCAACCTAACTATCAACTACACAGATATATACTACATTAGCTATACAAAAAGATATACTCACGGCATTTACCAGGGAGTATAAACTTTAACCGTCTATAAAAAGCTCACTAAGCATGACACTTGTATAAAAGAATGCTTTTTAAAGAAAAACAAATCTCCAACTCTTTGAGAATATTTATGAAATCTTTACTCAGTAATGCAGGTCACACTCCAATTATGGAAGATATTTTTTATGCTTAACTATGGTAGGGACTTGTTCTCAAACAAAACAAGTCATGACTTTACATGGAAACAACACATAGATTATTTTTAATAAAATGAATCCTGGTAATAAAATTTGTCCATTCGATTTCAAATATTGGTTACAAGATATAGCCACTGATTCTTTCATGTTTAGAAATTCTTTGTCATTATTCAAAAAATTGTTTTGAATCATGAAAATAAACTTATTTACAAACAAAACCCCCACAACAGTTGAGTGGGAACGTCTTAATGAAGAGTCAATCCATCTTCTCCAGCAAATATTCTAAATTTTATCTATAGGTATTCACACACAAAAAAGAATAAAGTTAATATAGGAAAAAATAAATAAGAAAAGAAATTCCCATTTGATTAATCCAAAAGAAGGCAAGAAAGTAGATAAAAAGAACAAAGGAAGATTTACAAACAGTAAGATGTTAAATTTAAACTCAATGTATCAATAAATAAATAAATAGCAACTTTCTAAAGTTGAGAAAAAAATTTAAACATAAGATCGAGACTTTAATAAAAATAGGCAACCATCCATTGTTTACAAAAGGCAGACAATTTGTAATAAAAGAATGGAAAAAGACATCTCACAGACACTAAAAGAAAGATAACATAGCCCTTCAAATATCAAACAAAATCAATAATAAGGTCAATTACTAGAAATAAAGAGGGACATTTCCTAATGATCAGAGGTCAATCTACTAACAGTTATTTACTTTCCTTTGCTCTTCTTGATAAAGACTTTATTTAAATATGAGTGAATTATCAAAAAATGATTCAATTCAGAAAAATCAGATTCAGTGCAAACCAATACGCTAACAACTGGGTCACAACAAGCAAGGATAGGGCCAATGACCAAAGAACTGGCTTGTGTGAATACCTAAGCAGGCTCAGAGACTTATGTCCATAAGTCCCAGGTCTTCAACTTACTGAGTTCAGGATTCAAATGTAGACTACTATCTTAGAGATCTACTTTTAAGAAATCTTGGGCTTTAATGCCAACAGCCAAACCATTTTGTGGAAAAAGACTAAGGGAAAGCAGAAACAGCAGGAAGGTATTATTTTCTCTAAGTTATTCTTAAATAACCTAAAAGGTAGCTAAGAAATATTTGTATTTTTAAAGATCTCAGAATTGACTAATTAATTCCAGCCACAGTCTATTACGAAAGTGGCTTCTCTGGTGACTTAGATGGTAAAGAATCTGCCTGCTAGGCGGGAGACCTGGGTTCGATCCCTGGCATGGCAACTCCCACTCCAGTATTCTTGCCTGGAAAATCCCCACGGACAGAGAAACCTGGCGGACTACAGTAGATGGGGTTACAAAGAGTCGGATATGACTGAACGACGAAGCACAAGACTTTCCTATAATCTGCTATCTTGCAATTTAAGTCGTTTTCTTCTTGCACAGTTTTCCTTAGAGTTAAGAAATAGAAAGTAACTAAAGGAACTAAGGATAAAATGCTTTATATATAATATTCCATGTTCATACTTTGGAGAAGATAACATTCAGTGTTATTTAACCAGTGGTCTACTGGCTGAGTAGATGGGTATGAAATAAAACAAGTATTTGGTAGTAATGCCCAAAATTCAAAGGGATCCTTGAATCACACTTACAAACCTACTAGTGACCCAGTTCCTGTTATGCCTCAATGCTATTAATGGTATTGCTTTGGATTTTCTGACTTCTTATGATTTCAGCCTTTTCTGAAGGCAGAGTTTCCATCAGTTGTCTAAGAGAAGCAGCGGATTCCAAAAAAGCAGTACAGTTCAGCTGCATAGTTAAGAACATGGGCTGTAGAGCTGGATGAGAACAGCTCTCCTGCTCACTGAGCATGTATGCTGTATCCTTCATCACTCAGTCGTGTCTGATTCTTTGTGACCCCCATGGACTGCAGCCCACCAGGCTCCTCTGTCCATGGGGATTCTCCAGGCAAGCATACTGGAGTAGGTTGCCATGCCCTCCTCCAGGGGATCTTCCCCACCCAGGGATTGAACTAAGGTCTCTCACATTGTAGGCAGATTCTTTACCGTCTGAACCACCATAGTGAGCCTGGGCAGAGGGCTTAATTTCTTCACATACAGTTTCTGATCTGTAAAATGGGATGACAGCAATACTATTCTTAGGGCTGTTGTGAGAATTAAATGAATTATTATGAGTAACTTAAAGCACTGCCTGCCCTGTAGAACTATTGCATTGTTTCCCAGAAATATTTTAAGTGAAGTATAGTTGATTTACAATATTGTGTTAGAAAGTATTGCTTATTATCATTATTGTTGATTTTGCAAATGTTATCTTTTTCCATTAATAGAGTTTTTAATTTCTAAGAAAAAACAAAACTGTTAATGGGTCACAATGCTTATAGAATTAAGTACAAACTTTTCTTCATGCATCCAAAGCCTACCTTTACTCCAAAAATACCCTACGACACACCTTGAATGTAAGGTCCCACCTTTAACATAAGGTCTCTGAATCAGGAAAAATTATTCTAATTTTATTCACTTTTTTCCCATCTTAAACCTCCCTCTCCATCTCTTAAAATGTTTATATTATCTATTCATTTCACACCAAACCTTTCCCTGGTGGCTCAGTATTTAAAGAATCCGCCTGCAATGCAGGAGACCTGGGTCTGATCCCTGAGGAGAAAGAAATGGCAACCCACTCCTGCATTCTTGCTTGGAGAAGTCCATGGACAGAGGAGTCATAGGGTTATAAGAATCGGACACGACTCAGCAACTAAACCAACCAAAACCTTCTCCTGCCTCATCTGGAATACCTGGAGGCTCAGGAAGAGCATGTTATTTAAGTGAGTTTTTTTAGGGAATTTAATTAAACTACAACTACAACTCTTCCTTCTACCAGGATCTCTCCAACAAGCCTGTTCTCTACTCTTTTCCTAATCCTGACTTGAACATCTGGGTGGCAACAGACATTTCTCGTCACTTCAGGGCCTCTGGATACAAACTGGAGAACTCTTATATAGACCAGCATTACTCAGACACTAAGAAATCACAAACATGAAACATGGCAGCAGGACAAAACTGTCATTTTTCACATCCTGAGACACATGTAAACTAGGACCTGCCAGACATGCTGGTGTAAACTAGAAGTGCTTGAGTCTGTTGTGTCTCTTGGTGAAAAAAAACAAAACAAAAAACTGTTATACTTGCTTTATGTACTTCAAGAAAAAAGTATCAAACTGTGTTAAATAATATGTTTGTATACATAATCTGCCAACTTTTTTTTTTTTGCTACATGGTGCAGCTTGTGGGAAGCTTAGTTCCCAGACCAGGGATTGAATCTGGGACCCTCGTCAGTGAGTGTGAAGAGTCCTAACCACTGGACTGCCAGGAAATTCCCAATATGTCCACATTTCAATGAGATATTTCAGTAGGCTTAGTTTATAGAAAAAGCCATATGTATGATGTTTGAATAGAAATTGAACTGTGGTAAATTTCTGCATGATTTGAAAAATGGTTTTATCACTCTAAATATGTACAATAATTTAATAAGAGAGTCACACAATTAATCCATCCACAGTTGGGAAGCTTGTTCCTAAAAGAGGATGAGTTCTTGAGAACAAGTGACTGCTTACATGCTCTTTCTTTCCTCCTCTTGCTTTTCTGCTTCCTTCACCCTCTCTTTCCTTTTCTTTCGCTATTTCATTCCAACACGGTTTTTCACTGACCTGTAATTGATAATCCTTTTGCTTCACTGAGCTGACTCAAACCCAAAAAAATGCTAAACCACTCTTTCTATCAACAAGACTCCAGTGCTTAGAAAACAAATGAGAGCTGGACAGTCTACAGGAGGTGAGGCGACAAAGCCCTGCACCTCAAGGGTGAAAACTAGCAGAAGCGACCTCCACTGCTGTATCTGTCCTGGGGCAAAAAGGTGTGTGCTTGGGGGTGGGGTGGCAATTAAATGCCAAATGACCTGTGTTTGGTCCGCTGCTTTACTTCCTTTTCTAAACCTCCACGACTTCAGCGTTCCCTAGCAACAGAAGCAAAGGATCAATTTAGAAAAGTGCTTTCCAGAGCATTCCTATCTAGCTACTGACCAAGCCATTTTAGTTTATGTGATCAAGCAATTGAAATTCAAGGAGATTTATCGCTGACTGTCCTCGGCAGCAAAACTGGAAGAGGACCGTTTGATATGTATGCTGCTAATGTCTGAGATGACTGATTCCACCTCTACCGCACAAGCACGAATTGGTTTCAGGGAGAATTAGTAGTCTCTGCATTTCACCGGGAACCGACAGTGTTGCTAGGGAAACTGATAATTATGTGGCAAAATGGAGGGTGTAGGATAGAAGAAAAAGAAGAAATGTAAGGTTCTGAAGAAATGTAAGGTTCTGATCCAAATCAACATATTAACAATAAAGTATGTTGATCTTCTGTAGTCACATAATTTAATAAATACTGTTAATTATATGTTTGACAAGATACTGATTTCTGAACTAAAAGAAATTAATCAGACGTTGCAAAGTCACTGGTTACTGATAATATTTTGTGTATGGCACAGCAGGAATATATATTTATTATAAAAACTACAGTGAATCTGAAGAATTAAAATATTCAAAAGAGTGGAAAAAAACACACTGATTTGATTTCCATTTTTTAAGAAAATCAGCTTACAGAGTTTCAGATATAAAAATTGTAACTCTATAATGCTCTAATAAAATTTTTTTTTTCATCTCAAACACTGTTTAAGGGGGAGAATAAAGAAGTGTTGCTATTTTTATATTATGCATAGTAAAAAAAAACCAGCCTAGAGAAGTTGAATGACCTTCCTGAAGTCACACACTTCTTCAGTTAGTGGTAATGTTGGTGCGAAACACTTTTCTTTCACCACTGGGAGGCATTATTTACAGACTATGTCATAGTAAGGGAAAACACAGCAAAAGGATGTAAACTTAGTGAAGAGACTCAAATCTCTAAATATTACTTCAATTTTAAATGAAAATTTCCAATACTTTCATTTTTAACAGCTAAGAGTTTAGTTCTGAAAGCTAATGATATGATATTAAAACTTGCTTATCCAGAAAATCTCATTGGAGACATTGTAATATGTGTGAAAGAGCATCAGAGAATCACATAGCTCATTAGTGACCTCAGTTTTACTGCATGTCAAACCACTGCTTGTGAGTTGTCAGTCCCTTCATGACAATGCTACGGCGTGACAGTCTTTTATTTTCACTCTTTCTAACATCCACTAGGTAGAAATTTTAAGAGATGAAATTGAAAGTTTTATGTCTTCCTATGTATTCATGTTAATAAATTCTTAACACATGTTTAAATTTATAAATATACTACACATATTAAAGCATTCACATTCTTATACACGCAATCCATGTACAGATGCGTTGGCGGAAGAAAATAAGTGATTCATTTATGGTTGGTATATGAACAAAGATCATTTCCTTTATTAATATTTTCATTATTAATAGAAAATGTTTCTAGTGTTTTGGTCTGATTTGGTCTTTGACAGGAAAGAATGAGACATATATACAAGTCATCAAGGTAAAAGCAGAAAACTATACAGAACTTCTTAACTCAATGAATTCTAAATGATGGAAGTGGGCAGTCAGCCTTCTGATGTTATAAAAAAGATCTTTACTCTAGGGACTAAAAAATCATAATCCTTAAGCAGTAACTCACCCTAGATGGGATAAACTATCAGTTTAAGGCAGTTCATTAAGCGTATCAAGTTTATGTGGTTTAAAATTAGTATCTGGCTTGTCAAACTTGAAATTTTGTTGTTTGTTTACTTCAAAGATTTATTTTTGATAAAACAAGAGCAAAATGATAGGTTACTATTTTGACAAGCCCTTTCTTCTTTCCCAAAGCAGGAAAGCTTTTGCACCTTTTAAATCTCTGAGTAAAACAAAGAAGAATGTAAGGCCAAATTTTATAGCTGTTAAAAACCATTTTTATGGTTAGGTTGAACAAACCTTGACTTAGGCCATCTTGACAAGATGTCTGCTTGATATCCAAGTTCTCCAAGGTATCTCCTTTAGAGACCTCACCAAGAGATGTCCTTCTCTCAAAGATGTTGTTGTTGTTGTTAACTTGAGTCCCATTTTGCTTCAGTAGCCTGAACACCTCAGCTTCCAAATCTCTAATCTAAGAGAGAGGAAAAAAAAAAAAAAAAACACTCATAAAACCATAAAGCAGCACTCTTCTTCAAGCACTAGGCAAAACTACCCTATTATTCTTTTTCTTTAATTTTATTAAAAGGTAGTTGATTTACAATATTGTGTTAAATTCTGCTGTAGAGCAAAGTGACTCAGTTTTATGTACATATGTATATATACACGCACACATGTGTGTATATATATATATATATTCTTTTCCACTATGATTTATCATGGGATTCCCTGGTAGCTCAGTTGGCAAAGAATCCACCTGCAATGCAGGAGACTCAGGTTTGATCCCTGGGTCAGGAAAATCCCATTGAGAAGGAAATGGCAACCCAATCCAGTATTACCTGGCAAATCCCATGGAGAGAGGAATCTGGTGGGCTACAGTGTATGGGGTCACAAAGATAAATTCTATGATTTATCTTTTTATTATACTCTATGATTTATCACAGAGTATTGAGTATAGCTCCCTGTGCTATACAGTAAGACCTTGCTGCTTATCCAACCTATGCATAATAGTCTGCATCTGCCAGTCCCAAACTCCCAGTCTTTTTATCGCCTCCCCTTAGCAACCACAAGGCTGTTCTCTATGTCTGTAAGTCTTTTTTTATTTCATAGATATGTTCATTTTGGTAGTATTTTAGATTCCACATATGAGTGATATCATATGGTTTTTGTCTTTGTCTTTGACTTATTTTGTTTAGTATGAGAACCTCTAGGTCCATCCATGTTGCTGTGAATGGCATCATTTCATTCTTTTTAATGGTTGAGTACTATTCCACTGCATAAATGCACCATATCTTCTTTACCCATTCATCTGTGACAGACACTTAGGCTGTCTCCGCGTCTTAGTGTCTGCAGTGAATCATCCTGACATGGACACAGGGGTGCGTGTGTCTTTTCAAGTTAAGTTCTGTCTGGCTATTCTGTCATCCAGTGGCTCTGTGCACAGGACTCACCCGCACTTGCAAGCCTTGAACTTCCACAAGATGAGCTTTCTCCAAATCTTCTATTTTCTTTCTTTCTGCTTCCTGTCTTTTGATGAAATCAAGTTCTCTTAAGGAGAAAATAATAGATCTCAGTGCATCAAATACTCAATAAATGAGGAAATATAAAAATTCTTATCTGAAGCAATGAGCCACACAGTGAAATAAGTAACTAGACAGCTATTTAAATAAATAAAACTCACTCACAGAGAAAAGGTATCTAGTAATGAAAGCAAATAAAATGTTTTAAAGATATACAAAGTAAATAAAAATGCTTTGATTCTGCTTACTGAGATTTTCATTTGTAGCTCCTGATTCTGGAGCACCTGTTCATATTTGGATAGAAGCTACTGAACTAATAATGACCCACCTTGGTAATTTAGTGGAGATAATTACATGTTCAGTAGAAATAATTCCACATTTATAAAGTCATTTACCTAGTAAACTGATGGAATGGATGGTAGAGTTTTTAAAAGATAATTATTATAAGACTGCTTCTTAGAAATGACAATAGGCTGAATGGGCCAGAAACACAGAGGGGAAGCTGTCATTACACATCTGAGGATATCATGAGGACAAGGAGAAATATCAAATGTGGTAGAATTTATTATAAAATTATTACATGAAATAAGAGTTAGGAATACTTTTAATAAGAATTAAAATAGAGATGTATTGAATTCACAGTTGTAAGAACAACTGCTTCCTTTTTAAGATACTTTTATAGCAATACCTTTTAAACATTAAAACCATTGTTTCCATGATAGGAAATAACAGATACCATGAATCTTACATATATGCTTGGCTTTTTTTACTAGAGTTACTTTCTAAGTAACTGATGAAAAAATATGGTAAGAATCTTCCTGGTCTCCCTGAGATTACACCAAGATCCAACAGATGGAAGCAAAGCAGCATTAGCTTGAAAATACGTGTTGAAATTTAAAAGCCAAGTGTGGTGATGGTCTCTCACTGTAGTGAACCAAGGACCTTGTGATTCTCTCACAAGGAAAGGAAAGTAACAGGGCAAGGGGTCTTGTCAGTCAGTATTCCCACTATCTGTAGTGGGAAAATTCTTTAGTTAACTGATTCTAAGAACAGAAACAGAAGGCCCCAGTTGCTGCTTTGTACGCACCATATCCAACAGTCATTTTGCATGACTTCAACTTGGCTTCTTGCTTCTAAATTACATACGTTTCAAAAGGACAGAGGTTCAAATGCTTCAACAGTTACAATAAATGATTAACCAACAGCAAAAACAAGAACAAAACAGGAGGTTGCCAAAAAATTACAGAAGAAACAAAATATAATCGCACGTGAAACACTGATGTAAGAGATTTCTAAAACGTACTGTCTATTTATTAAGTATGCTCCTTAAAGGGATGACTCTGAGGTCATCTTTTGTTTTCCACTAGATACTACAAAACTACTGGATATAAGACTTCTTTAGATGCACACAAAAATCGTTACATCATTAGAAGCTGCTTACTTTTGTTGAAAATCCTTGATCAGTTTCTTTGCCTTGTTGTACTTCTTTTCCAAGGCCTGATACTGGCTTTGAGTCTCTTTGAGGTGCTCGTTCACTGTGTGGCATAATGTTTGGGCCTCAATCCAGTAGCTCTCCAACTTCATCATTCTTTCTTTATTCTCTTCTATATTCTGTTGAAGTTGAGTTTTTTCTAGTTCCCACCTCACTTTCTCATTTTCTGCAGCTTGCAGCTGGACAAAGCAAATGTCAAACCAAGGATATTTCTGGGTACTTTTATAGCAAACATCTCTCATATTTTTATAGCATATTTTAGAATAAATTCCATTATTACATATACTCAATCATGAAACACATTGAAATGAGAAGAGCAAGTATGATTTTCATTATTATAGAAATTATAAAATGGAAGCCTTGAAAAGTGAAATGGTTGTCCAAGGTCACACATCTGATAAATGATAAAACATGGATCTGTTTCCAACTCCCAGGATCTTTCCAGCATACCATGCAGTGTATGAAATTCTCCAAGCAGTAAAAAATGTTTTAGAATTTGACTGATTCTATCCAATGAACTTCAACAAGCTTTCTTTTAGAGTTGTTTTTAAAACATATAATTATATGTAAAATGTTAACTAAAAAAGGAGTGGGGAGACAGCAAGCTGGGAAGGAGAGGGACAGAGCACAGTATGGCCAATGATTAAGAGGCAGACTCTGGAGTCATATAGTTTAGATTTGAATTCCAGCTCTGCCAACACTGGCCTTTAAACCTCGGACAAGTAACTGAAGTCTTCTAAGACTAAATTGTTATATGTAAAAGAGAACTGTGATATATCACATCAGCATGCTTGGAAAAGCTCCTTGGGGATAATAATCTGATAAAAGTTATTTTTACTTTGTCTTAATCCCTTTTGACCATATCATCACATACTTTATTTCAATTGACTCATGAAAACAGTCTGTAGCTCATTATTTTGCTGACATTGTTCTGAGTTTCTAGAGCCTGATAAATGCCAATTTGCATAAAAGTATAAATGACAGTGGAAGTAAAAATATAAATTATTCCTGAACTAATTTAAGTCTCTCTGATGGAAAAGAAAGGCAGCTTCCTCTGGTTTCTGCTTTCCAGAAAGTTTAGGAACAGATAAGACCCTGGTCCAAATCCCTCATTTCTACAGAAATTCAAGACTGATCTCTCAGGTAAGGGATCAAAGGTCATTTATCGACACTAAGCATCTAACCTCTACGCTAGTGCTGCATCCATTTCACATGCCTCTGTTATGGTTTGAAAGGATGCAGAGTCATTATACGCTATTAATATCGATTTTCAAAATCTACAACATTCCAAAATTGCACAGCATTTGGCAAATGGAAATATACATATGTTTTTATATGTATTTTAAACCACATTGGCAAAACAGATTGCAAAGTATAGTAGTCAAAACCATTTCAAAATTAGGAACTCTATTATTAACATGGATATAAAGAATAACAGTAAAGCAAGTTAATCTGTGGATATTAGCATAGGTAATAGAATGTTGGCACAGCCAATATAATTTTGAAAAAAAAAATACTCATTTATAGATTTTTCTAAATTAAATACCTAACACATAAGCCTTGTTAAAGCACTTGCAATCAGAGGGCAATCTTTTTCCCCCCACTGTAACCAACAATTAAAAATCTTCTATTCTTCCATTCTATGCCAAGAAACAATAGAAATTTAAAACAGGACTGGGTTTTTACCTGCACCTTTTATTAAGCAGTGTTTTGTGTTCAAGTTGCTTATTTACCAATCTCTACTAATTTAAAAATTATTATTCACAGAGCTTGGCTGAAACCATGAATGATGTATAGACATGTTTTGACTAAAGAACTACGGAGTTATTAGCTGAAAATACCATTTACCTAAAATAGCCTTGCTAATTTATCTCCATTTAAAACACATGGAAAAAACAAAACACGTGTATATAATGTGAACAGGGAAAGGGACTATTAGTGGTGTGGGAGGAATTATGTCTCAATTATTAGAAGGCCATAAAAAAAAAAACGTTAACTGTGTTTTTAAAGTAATTCAAAAGATATTTTAAAATCTTTGAGACTACATATTTGATAAAACTAGACACAGTTCAAGAAACTGAAACTTACCTTATAATTTACCAATTAAAAATGCCCTTTTGAACTTTTCATTATTTCATATATAAACTAAAAATACATACTCCTTTTATCAAGACCTGTTTTTTCCCACAAATTTAAATGACATGAACTAAACTTGTCTAAAGATTTCTGGTGGCATCTGGAACCTAAAATAAATTATTCATATATTAATTAAATTTCACAATAGTTCATTACTAGGAATTTGAATTTTTCTTTATGAAACCTAATTCATGTGCTATGTTAATAAAAATACATTACTTCTGGTAAGGTAAAAATAAATAAAATGATTACATTTATTTAAAATAAAATAAAAGAGAAAGAGATACAGTATAACAGCTTGTGCTTAAGGATTAGTGGTCAAAATGTAGTTTGAATGCTTGAACTATTATAAACATTTACTTCTTGAGCAAGTGCAGAGGGAATTGGCCACATAGGTGCAAATATGCAAATATGCAATTTTAAAATACCGCGCTATCTCCGCTGCGGGGTGCTGACCCCCTAAGGCTGTGCACTGTTAGGTTTTCCACTAACAGTGGGAACGGATCTCTCATTTGTGTTCTTCTAAATGTACACAAACAAAGCATTTAGTGCTTGGGTTGAATATATTCATAGCATCTGGAGTTTAGAAAGTACAATTCAAACACTATGTATTGGTGCTTACCTTGGTCTTCAATTTTTGAATCTCTGCTTCTGTAACTGCATGTTTGATTTGCAACTGAAAATGGAAAAGAAAGGAAAAAAATCTGAACTAAGCGTATCTATATTTTTCTACATTTTAAAAGCCTTAGCAGCTGGCAGAATACCTTATTATATAGCTGAAGGGCTAGAAAAGTGCTACGGTGCAGCAGGTTGTAAATTAAAATGTCTAGTGTGTAAAATGACTCTCTAGGTGCGAACTAATTAAACACAGGGTTTATGGTCCACGCTCCCTAACATCAGATTAGGTTATGAATTTAATTGCTCAGGGACCAAAGAGAAGGAAACACATTTTCCTGCCCTCCTTGCAGCTCTTCCTTTGTGATTTGAGTGTCAAGGAATTATTTCCTTGCGGTCTTGAGGACGAACAGCTTCAGCAGGCAGACGGGCAGTGGGAAGCTTCGATTCCAAATCTGGAAGGAAGGCGGCGCTCTGGTTCCGCGAGTCGCGCGCATTTTAGCTTAGCAGCTCTTTTACAGCTCGGGCTGCGGCTGCAAAGCTCAAGAGGACGATGCAGGTCGGCGACAAGATATGTAATTTCCTTTTTACATTGCAGGTAAAAGTACAGATCTAGATGTCTGTCCTTTAAGTCATTTACTCAGACTGAGGGCCTGGACCCTCCAAAGCTTCAAGTTGCGGTTGATTCTCTCTAGAGCCACCATTTAGATTTGTTTTGCTTCTCCCTTCCCCCCACTTTGCTTTCTTTGTAAAGGAAGAAAAATGAAGGAAACAATCACTCTTTAAGGAATAAATAAAAAAAAAATTATGGAAAACAATTTCTAGGTTGGAAATCACTTTTCTAAAATGCTTGGAGTCAGATGTTTTTGGAATTCAGAGTTCTTCCAATTTCAGAAACTTAGTAAGATGCATTTTCCAAAAATTGCTGACTGCCCACAGCAGGGTCTGTGGACGCTCTCTATAATCAAATAAATACATGAATATCTTTGCCACCAAACATGTGAATATTGTGACTAAGTGAGGTACATAAAGACTGTAAATAGTAGCTTATCAATTTTGGTCAGATTTACTACCGTCTGCTACAAAATTATTTTAAAATAATCTTTTCAGAGCATTTTGAATTTAGGATTGTACAGAGGGACTGTAATCTTCCCATATTACTGTAATCAAATAAGTCTAAGGTTTTCTTATCAGAAAGATAGCTATGAAAAGACAGAAATGTGAACCTTTGGAGATCACACCACCTCATAAACCTCAGCCCTCTCTCTGGTTTGTAATCTTAATTTTCTTGGTTTTTGCCTGACCACTAGGGGCATATGGGAAGGATGAAGAGGGAAAGATGTTAGAATCCAGGGTTAGATGCTGATGAATAAGAGCCCAGAAACGGAGAGTCCCAAGTTCCTTATAAAATGCCCCCTCCATGATGCTCTCAGGTCTCATTCGAGGTGCTCCTGTGGGGTGACCCTGAAACTTCTACGTCTGATTCTGCCCTGCTCACTCATTTTACTCTCCTGCTTTCGGGCGCGGTCGCTCTTGCAGTCTTGCCTATGCGGCTGTGGCTCCTTTCACCCTCTCCGTTCCCAGGGGCTTCTGCACTCCACAGTCTCGAGGGGGAAGTACTCTTAGTCAGCCAAGACTAAGAAAGGATGATTTAAAGGACTAAAATACGATTACTCCAACTCTGCTTCTTAGTTAAAAGTCCTAAATGCTGTAAAATGTTGCACCTGAAATAAAACCAACTCCTCTAGTTCTAGTTGAAGAGTAGCAAGAAATCAAGAGCAGATTTTATGATGAATGCCGCAACTATCAAGAAGTGCCATATTTCATTTTCTCAGCGGTTAACTCCCTGTAAGGCAACCAATTATATTGCAATACAATGTGTTAGGACTTTGGATTTTCTTTGTTCAAATTACCATGTTCTGTAGCAAGCTACAGCTCTGGGCCCCAGTTTCCAATATGCAAAATGAGAGGACTGGATGGAAGAACACCACAGCCTCTGCAAGTACTACAGGTGTGACGTTTTATGAAATGAAGACCCTGGAGATGACTGTCATGGTTGCAGAGTGGAGAAACTCTTATCCCACGCCAGCATTTTCATTCCTAGGAATGCATACGCTGGATTAATCAAGTGACGTGTGGGACAAACCAAGGGGAAACTGTGAAGCAGCCAGGCTGATTTTCAGTTATCCTACCCCTCCCATCTAACTGAAACAGATGACAAAAGAGAACTGAACTCATAAAGCAGTGAGGCGAGAACACTGATAAAAGCTGAGTGTTTGTTACTCGGTACAGCCCAGTCCTTTAGCTATAGGAAAGCAAAACGAGGTCTGTAAATTCAGACGTTATTCAGAAGATGGACAAACGTTTTAGTGCAAGGCTTCCCTAATACTAATACAGCCTAAGATGATAGATATGTAATTATTATGTAATTATTTTAATCCTGCATGCACCTTAACACAATGTCTAGAAATCCACCACTATTAGAAGGAAAAGCATTAAAAATAAACTAACTGAACTTTTTCATTTTATATAGGAAGAAACTGTGTTTCAGTAGCTTAAGCTGCAGAGCTAATAAGTATCAAAGCCAGGTTTTATAAATTCCAGTCCATAGTCCTTTCCGCTAGCCCCAAATTTCTTACATTTGTAGCATCCTTTCCCTTTTTTTATCTCCTCCTTCCTCACTGCGAATGGATCTGTGAGGGAGGTAGGACAGGCACTGTTAACCTCACTGTTCAGACAGGCAAAGAGGCTCAGAGAAGTTACATAGGCTCTTCAAGTTCCCAGCAGAAGCAGGTGGTGGAGAGGAAATTATCCCAGGTCTGACCGCACCTACTCTGTTCCTCCTTTCCTCTGTACCTCATCGGAACCAGCTTTGGACACACTTTTCATCTGATCATCATGGAAATGCTGAGGCATGTGTGATCACTGTCACCTCTCAGGGAAGAAGATAAGATTCCACCTGGAAACCATGAGTCACTTCTGGGGTCTGAGTATTCTCATACTACATACAACATGGTGTTCAATCATTTGCTTTTAGTCACTGAACTTAGAAATTTCTCAAGCATTATTCAACCTGCACTTACTGAATGAGACTATGTGCCAGACACTGTGCTATAGTCACTGAGGATACATGAGCGCTACACAGAATCTACCTTTGAAACACTTACTTCGAGGAGATTAATAAATACCACCTCCTGAAAGAAGTTTCCAGATGCATGAGAAAAACTCAGGAACTTCGGATGACCTGCGGCTTTGGCCTATGTGTCATATCTCCAAACTTGGACCCTTGCCTCCCAGGCAAAGTGGGCACAGTGGGGGGCTGGGATACCTCCATTTCATAAGGAAGAGGAAACTGCTTTTCAAAGAGGTACAGTGACTTGAAAAAAGAAGCACAGTGCACACCAAATTGAATTTTCTTATTCTAAAGCAGTTCTCCTTCCACGTTTAATAGCCTTTCCAAAGTACAAGTATAAGGGTTTGCAGACAACAGCTGGCTGCAGGGAGCAGGGTCTACATAACTGCTTAATAGACACAGAACCTGAAATACCTTTTGGAGCTTTTGGGCTTCAGAGAATATAGGTTTGGAGAGACGACTTGGGCAGAGAGGATAGAGAAAAATAAAAAGTTAAGGACTGCAGATCAATGTCTATAAGGCCAATGTCTTTCATCTTTTCTATCCTCTTGAACATGAATGCCATCGATATCCACCCCAGGATTACAGTACAAATAAACACATGCCCTCTTACAAAGAACAGCAGCTCTCATGTAACATTCTGCAGGTATACCTGCTGTGTTTATTTTCTGTTTATTTCTTTCAAAAAGATGAATACAGAACACGTACTCATATCTCTGAATCAATATATCCAAATATAACTGCACAGGAAACAGAAACATTTTTATGCATAAACATTATAAGACTGAACTTCTGCATTCTTTACTTATCTTGTACAGGCACGTAAATCATTTTTTCTCTAGAAAGGAAATATGTTATCTTTGCAGGAAATATTTTAAGAGCTCTCTAGTACTGGAGCTTTTACACTCTCTGTTCTTATTTTGGTGGAGGTGGTGTGTGTGTTCAGTCCGACTCTCTGTGACCCCATGAACTTTGTGACCCCCCCCACCCCCGCCCAGGCTCCTCTGTCCACGGGATTCTTAGGCAAGAATACTGCAGTGGGTTGCCATTTTCTACTCCAGGGGATCCTCCCGACTTATGTCTCCCAACCCGTGTCTCCCAAGTCTCCTGCATTAGCAGGCCGATTCTTTACAACTAAGCCACCTAGGAAGCTTGTTCTTACAAGGGCAAAATAATAACTAATATTTGCATACAACTTTATGCAGTGGTTTCAGCACTGAAATCAGAATTTTTACAATTATATCTGTGATCATGTGATTGCAGTCCATCTTACCCATGACAACATAAGTTCTAGAAAAGAAGAAATCAGGGCTGCTCTTACCTGTATTTGGTGCCATTAAAGTTAAGCTATGCTATATTTCTTTACAATTTCTGCTCAAAGGTTTATAAATGGTACCTATCTTTACATTAACCAAAGTGTTCTTCTCAGGGAATAGACTATGCAAAACTAGTTGAAATCGGCTGATTGAATGCTGTCATAACCTAATTTGAATGGCAACACAGATTGCAGTGTGTGCAGCATAGAGTGACCTAGTCCCCCAAGTCACTCTCTAAGTGACTCATAAACTGGTTATTCATGGGGATGGTGCTGGATGGAGGTGACAGCCTGTAACTACAGTTCCCTTTAAAATAAATATCTGTTTATTGTTAAGTACATAACAATTTTTTACCTTCTTGACATATTAATGGACAGTTCCATAAAGGTAACTTTATTATCTAATGCATTAATTACTTTTTCTAAATTACTTTTCATAGATTTTCTATGACTTAAGTAGGCAAAATAACAAATTTTTTAGACTCCATTTTTTTCCTCCAGATAAATGCAGAACTGTTTTTCCTGGGAGCTAGTACTTACGACTCTCAAGAAGGAATGGTGTTGGGAAGTGCTGCCAGTCCACCGACCAGGCACCTGGCCAGCAGTTTCTGATTCAGCCTCTTCCTACTTTCCACTACATTTCCAGGGAAATCATATTAGAAAAGAAAAACTCACAACCAAACTGATCCTGAAACTAAAAACAACTGTTACTAGAATGTGAGTCATGAAGCTGAATTAAGAAAAATCTATCCAAGCTTCACTATCTTCACTCCAAAGACAGGGAGGTGCCTTGTGCCTCTCTCACTAACAGCGTGAGACACCAAGTTTATCAATGAGGAAGAAGGCAAACTCTACTGTCTCTCCTGGAGCGTCTTCACACCAGGCTCTCTCACTCTCCGCCTCCTGTGTTCATTCAGAAAGCAATTGCTACATGAGGAGAAGAATTCAGGAAGGTGGCTGACAGTGGCACGTCGCATACTTACAGCTCCAGACGCCAACGTGCAGCAATATGGACAGGGACAGTCCCAGTAAGTGCTTTGAGAGCAGGGAATAGCTTTTCTTTCTTTAACTTACAGAGCTGCATGGCGAGATCTGGACATCGCACGTTAGTACAGAGAACTGCTTTAGATGAGAGGCTGCCAGAAAGCAGCAACCAGGCTGGGAACTAGGCACATAGACATGTCCTCCTGATGGAGGTCCAGCAACGGGATTTGTGGTTTCAAAAAGTGAAATATTCCTGATTAACACTGGATACAAAAGTGGTTTGTGCCTCATTCAAGACAAAGAGATGAGAAAAAGGCAAAACTAAGCCTATTACTAAATTCTTCAGATCAGGGAAAATAAAGTATCAACTTGAAAATTCAAATAAGTAAACCTGTGAAAATAATGTATCCCATAAATAAAAAGATATTTTAAGGTAACTCTATGGAATACCAGGATGAAGAGAAAGTAAAGAGGCATGAAAAATGAATGGAGAACACGGAAACTAAAATGTATTAAAAGAATTAAGTTGTTTTAGAAGCGCTAAAAAAGCATACATAAACTTGAAGTCAAAGCATACTTAATGCTACAGAGAGTTGAAACACTGATATGAGAGGACACGTCTGAGGACAATCTCAGGCGTGGGAAAAAACAGAGAAGAAAAGAAAGGTAAAAATATAATACTAGAGACAGTGTTTCTAAGGAAACAGAAACTGAAAAAAATTCAAAAACTGAAGAAAATATTCACAGACCAATATGAAAACATAAACACAAACACAGAACAGGAAAACAGATTAGGAAAAAAGAAAGGAGATCTACTTTAAGAAATTGTGATAAAAAATTTAAAGTACAAAGTTAAAGTAATACAAGTATCCAAATGGCTGTTGTCATTAGATTTTTCTTTTACAGTACGCAGTGCTAGTTCAAAAAAATTAGCTTGTGCAACAACACTTTTAGGGGAAAAGGTGGTGAATTAAAATGTTAAAACCAGCTAATCATTACTCTTGTGTCAATATTAGAGGGGAGGAGAGGTGGATGAATGCATGTGAAGGCTATTATTTTGTTAAATGGTAAAGACATAGCTGCTGGTCTGCCTTTCATGTTGCTGGGTGAAAATATCCTAAGACGGAGTCAAAGCTACTTGAGAGTAACTGTTAGAGAAGAAGAGAATAAACGTGTAACTGTTAAGCAGCAGATGAAAAAGTGATATATCTAACAGCAAGCAGGTAAAAAGATAAAAACAAAACAAAAAGAAGCATGGAAATTATGAAATAAGGTGGTAGATGTAAGTTCTAATATTAAAATAATTAAATATAAATGGGGTAAACTGACCAATTAACTGACAGAGACTCCTAGAGTAGTATAACAGTAAGATTTAGGAATATGTTGACTAAAGGAAACACAGTTGTGAAAAGTATACAGAATGGTTGAAAATAAAGAGATGGAAGAAATAGATACTCTGCAGCAAATATGAACCTAAAGAAAGGCAGTGCTGAATTTTTACAAACAAAAGAGAATTTGTAGTAAAATGTGTCATTAGAAAACAAGAGAGATGTTACAATGAATTGAAAAGTTGTAATAATCCTGAACATATATGTTCAGTTCAGTTTAGTTCAGTCGCTCAGTCGCGTCCGACTCCTTGCGACCCCATGAATTGCAGCATGCCAGGCCTCCCTGTCCATCGCCATCTCCCGGAGTTCACTCAAACTCATGTCCTTTGAGTCAGTGATGGCATCCAGCCATCTCATCCTCTCATCCTCTGTTGTCCCCTTCTCCTCCTGCCCCCAATCCCTCCCAGAATCAGAGTCTTTTCCAATGAGTCAACTCTTCGCATGAGGTGGACAAAGTACTGGAATTTCAGCTTTAGCATCAGTCCTTCCAAAGAAATCCCAGGGCTGATCTCCTTTAGAATGGACTGGTTGGATCTCCTTGCAGTCCAAGGGACTCTCAAGACTCTTCTCCAACACCACAGTTCAAAAGCATCAATTCTTCGGCACTCAGCTTTCTTTACAGTCCAACTCTCACATCCATACATAACTACTGGAAAAACCATAGCCTTGACTAGACGGACCTTTGTTGGCAAAGTAATGTCTCTGCTTTTCAATATTCTATCTAGGTTGGTCATAACTTTCCTTCGAAGGAGTAAGCGTCTTTTAATTTCATGGCTGCAGTCACCATCTGCAGTGATTTTGGAGCCCCCCAAAATAAAGTCTGACACTGCTTCCACTGTTTCCCCATCTATTTGCCATGAAGTGATGGGATCAGATGCCATGATCTTCGTTTTCTGAATGTTGAGCTTTAAGCCAACTTTTTCACTCTCTTCTTTCACTTTCATCAAGAGGCTTTTTAGTTCCTCTTCACTTTCTGCCATAAGGGTGGTGTCATCTGCATATCTGAGGTTATTGATATTTCTCCCAGCAATCTTGATTCCAGCTTGTGCTTCCTCCAGCCCAGCATTTCTCATGATGTACTCTGCATATAAGTTAAATAAGCAGGGTGACAATATACAGCCTTGATGTACTCCTTTTCCTATTTGGAACCAGTCTGTTGTTCCATGTCCAGTTCTAACTGTTGCTTCCTGACCTGCATATAGGTTTCTCAAGAGGCAGGTCAGGTGGTCTGGTATTCCCATCTCTTTCAGAATTTTCCACAGTTTATTGTGATCCACACAGGCAAAGGCTTTGGCATAGTCAATAAAGCAGTAATAGATGTTTTTCTGGAACTCTCTTGCTTTTTCCATGATCCAGTGGATGCTGGCAATTTGATCTCTGGTTCCTCTGCCTTTTCTAAAACCAGCTTGAACATCTGGAAGTTCACGGTTCACGTATTGCTAAAGCCTGGCTTGGAGAATTTTGAGCATTACTTTACTAGCATGTGAGATGAGTGCAATTGTGCAGTAGTTTGAGCATTCTTTGGTATTGCCTTTAAATATATAAAACTGCAACTGCTATAATTATAGGAAGAAAGAAACTGTAGCTGATGATTTTAACTTATACTTTTCACAATTGGTATATCAAACCACAAAATCTAAGCCATGCTACAGAGAAGACATTTGTGTGTTTGTATTATTAATCTTATCTATATAAATTTAATGCTTAAATAAATTTCATATCAACGTACAGGATATGTGTGATGTTTACATACATAAGGAATATTTAAATACAATTATTTATGAATTAAGCTACAAAAGAAGTCTTGAAAATTCAAAATAGCTACTATACAGAATATGTTTTCTGAATAGTGTCATAAAATTAGAACTCAATAACAAAAGGATAGCAAAATAAAGTAGATAGGTGTGGAAAGTAAAATATACCAGTAAATAATTCTTGTGTTAAAGAGAAAAGTTGCATATAGCTAAACCAATATTCAGGAAAAAAATTATAGCTTTAAATATACTTATCAAAATATAAGGGTTATCAGAAAAATAAATGTATTGAATGCAACTGATATATACCAAAAAATAAAACAGGAGGAAATATAAAGATATTGGTGAGAAAAAATAAAGATATTGGTAGGAAAAAATAAATATTTTTAAATTTAAAAATAAAAAATGGAAATGTAAAGCTAACTTGACAGATAAATTCTAGAAAAAAAAACTAAGAAAAAATTGAGCATGTTCAAAGCAAAAAAAGAATAAAAAAGGTAACTAGTTATAGCTACTCGGAGAAGGCAATGGCACCCCACTCCAGCACTCTTGCCTGGAAAATCCCATGGACGGAGAAGCCTGGTGGGCTGCAGTCCATGGGGTCGTGAAGAGTTGGACACGACTGAGCGACTTCCCTTTCACTTTTCACTTTCCTGCATTGGAGAAGGAAATGGCAATCCACTCCAGTGTTCTTGCCTGGAGAATCCCAGGGACGGGGGAGCCTGGTGGGCTGCCGTCTGTGGGGTCGCACAGAGTCGGACACGACTGAAGCGACTTAGCAGCAGCAGCAGTTATAGCTACTAAAGATTTCACTATTTTAAAGCCATATTATAAAAACATAAGTTAATAGATATGAATACCTAGAGGAAATATATGAATTTCTTGAGAAATACAAAATACCAAAGTTGGTCCAAGAAAAACTTGAAAAGAGTAATAGCTATTATGTATTCTAAAAATCTTCCTCCACAAATGCACATATGGTTTTATAGCTGAGTAATAGCAAACTTTCAGGAAACACAAATTTTGATCTTATGAAAGTCATTAAGTCTCTTTTATAAAAGTCATTTCTGAAAATAGAAAAATAAAGAAGACTTCTTTACTTATATTGGAGCTAATATAACCTTTGTGGCAGCTTTTGATTAATGCACTCTGGTTAAGACTTTCCATTACTTATAGGTGGCACTTACATAATAGAGGGGACTATAAAATTTGAGGGAGGATCAGAAAGAGACTTTAATTAAACAGATATGTTCCATGAACTTGGATTAAAAGAGTCAATGTGATAAAAATGCCAGTTTTTTGCAAGTTAATTTACTAGCTTAATGAAATTACAATAAAAAATGCAAAGAAGTTTCTTCAAGGGAGTTAAAATGATTCAAATGTTTTCTTGAATAACTTGAAAAGTAAAGGAATTTTTGAAGAGAAGAGTTAGGTGGATCTGATTTATTTCATTAATGTTTTATATATATTCTAACATTACTGCACCAAAGATTAATGAGAAAATGAAACAGAATATGAAGGTCAAAGGCAGTCCAGAGTATAAAGACAAATACTGCAGATAATAATGCTGGCCTTCCAACCAGAAGGAAACGGTTAAATGAACATTTAATAAATGTGCTAGCCCCCTCGTCAACTATTTGGGAAATTAAATAGCTGTCTTGTATTATACAACAAATTCTAGTATATGTTTGATACCATTCATTTGCCAAATATTTAACCACTAAGTATATCCCAAGAACTATGGATAAAATATTCAATAGAAAATAGAGGAGGTTCGAGTTCAGTTGCAAAATATATAATAGGCTAAAAATAGGAATGATTGCGAGAATGTTAGTATAATGCGCTTTGCCCAAACAGTATAACGTATACTTTTGGTTGAAATAATATAATTAAGAGAACTCTTTGTAATATGAGGTTTTTTTTTACAGACTCCAACACAAAATGACTCTCCACCTCCACCCCAGATTCTGTGCATAATTTTGGGCATGTTATGTTAATCACATAAAGAAGTTTAAAACTGTGGCAGTGGCCGTGTACAGGACACAAATCCTGTTACAGACAGCCAGGCAGCTGACACTCTGTGCTAAACCCCTGAACAAATGAATATATTCATATGTTAAATATAAAACAAAAGAGAATAAAAGGATGTTAAGTGAAATGACACAGTATTTGCCTGTTTTAGAGGTGGTGACAAACGTTCAATTCTTAAAAGCCAAAATTAAAAATGCAGATTTGGTTACTCAGGCTAAAACTAAATCAGCCATGTTACAAAGAATGGTTCCAGATCGCAGAGCAGCCTACACCAATGTTAGCAATCATTTTCTGTAACAGTGCAAATAGCACTTTAGGATTTAGAGGTTATATGGTTTCCGTGCAATTAGTTAGCTTTACTGCTGTAGAATGAAAACAGCCACAAACAAATAGACAATAATAAATAACAACATATAAATGAATGTCTACGGCTGTGTTTGAGTAAAATTTTACTTATTAAAAAAAGCAGTGGATCAGATTTGGCCAATGGGCCATAGTTTACTGACCCCCAGTCTAGATCATGTAGCTATCTGCACTATGGAGTCCATTTCAAACAATATTTATGCAGTATTGAGTACCTGGGTCAATTCAGAAAATGGAGGCTATAACCTTTATTTACTATTTCTGCTTTTTAAGCTCTTTAACTTCCATTAAAAAAAACAAAAACATGTATTCTAATTCCAGCTCAATTATCTTCCAAAGAGCAGGGATCATACTCACCTGGCAACATGTAAGTTACACAAGAGACTCTTCCCAAGGAGCACAACCTTGTTCTCATTGCCTCAAAGTAAGATTGAGAGCTACAATATTCAAGGAAGACTGTTTAAAGAACAGACAGTTCATCTGCTCTCCAGATAGTATGTAATTTTAGGCCACATCAGAGCTGAGCAGAAACAGATTATACCACTTCCACTTGGCCACTTCTCTGCATTGTTCTTTGAAGATATCAGTTAATCTAGAAAGTCTTTATAAGAAATGGTCCTAAGACAGGAATTGCTATTCTACTGTAAGAGAATTCTGATCATTAGATAATAGTGTACTTCATTGTCACCAAGACGTTTAAGTCTGATTTAGAACTAGGAATAGTCATATATTGTCTGGAAAACCCATGTATTCTGCTTGAATGACTCTGTGAACTATATAAATTGACATGGTTCAATCTGACTAATAATAACATGTGAAAGAGAAATGGGCATTCTAAACACATTCATTGGGAGACATAACAAATTTCTCTACTACCAAGAAAAAACCATGCTGGTGGCAAATTGGTACTAAGTACAAGTCCCCCAAATACTCATATTCTGTAATCTAATAATTCCACTGTAAGAAATTATCCTAAGGAAAATGTAATCTTTGTTACAATATTATTTTTAATAATTTTAAAAGAACTGGAAACAGACGAACTGTTCTAAAACAAGGGGTGATGTAAATCATATAAGATCCATAAGATAAACAGTAAATAAGCATCATTTTTGGAAAAATATTTGATGACATGGGAAGATCCTAAAAATACAGTTTTTAGTATCAAGAGCAGGAGTTTAACATAGTATATATCCTATAATATCAAATACCACAATATTGGTATCATGAATGATTTTGGTGGCATTTATACAAATCTGTACTTTCTAAAACCCTATAATGAACATAAGTTGTTTTATTTAATAAAAACTTATATTTGAAAAGAACATTCACTTTGATACTGGCCTCACAAATTTGTCATGAGGAATTAAAAAGGTAAGTCAATATACTAGATGTCTTAGGTATAACATGAGAACATATAAATTTCTCTGTTGGGCTTCCCTGGTGGTCCAGTGGTTGAGAATCTGCCTTGCAATGCACAGGAGGCCTGTTCCATCCCTGGTCCCAGAAGATCTCACATGCTGTGGAGCAACTAAGCCCAAGAGCAGCAACTACTGAGCCCAGGCGCCCTAAAGCCCTGCTCTGTAACAAGAGAAGCCATTGCACTGAGAAGCTCACGCATCCTCATCAGAGAGTAGCCCCCCCTCGCCACAACTAGAGAAAGCCTGCGTGCAGCAACGAAGACCCAGCACAGCCATAAACAAACAAATACATAAATTTTTAAGTCCCTGTTTCTAACACATCAAAATTAAATATTAGAAATCTGCAATTATCAACCTTGTTTTTCTTGAAAAGGAAAATATGCTTTCCAAGTGGGGTCAAGTCCCTAAGAGACTTGTAACCACAGAACAGTGGTTTTCAAGCCTCAGTGCTTCAGAGTTATTTATTGCAGGGAGGTTGTAAATAACGACATATTTGTTTTCAACAATGGAGGAAGTTCCACAAAACAACAGAGAGGGAAATGCCTGGGGACACATCCATCACTGTTTCTGTTTTACATGTTGAGGTTCTGAGAAGTTAATCTGGAAGAAGAGTTTTGTGGTTATCTACATTCCCTTCACTCCCTCGGGATCCTGGCCCATTTCTGACAGCTCCTGCCTCAGGACTGAATTGCCCAGGCTATCCTACCTGGATTAGACTGATCGGCGGCATCAACCAGAGGAGAGGAGGGTCTTGGTATATTATCACCCTCACTCCAAAGTTGTCGTTTTTAGCAGTGGCTGCATCTTACAAAGCTGCAGATGGTGAATGGCCTGCCTTCAAACAAAGGTTATCTCTTCCCCTCTTCACCTATTAAGTCAACAGATGGTGTCAGCTTCTGCTGCTGCTGGTCCCTGTGTGCTGTAAGATCACTTGGTAGTTCTGTTAACTCATTCAACCATATTCTACGATAAAATCAAAAGTTTAAAAAAAAGTGTTTTTTTTTCCTTGAACTTTTTCAAGAAATTGAACTTTCTTCAATTAAGCCATTTGGGAATACCATCTAATCCCTGCTGGAATCGTGTCTAGTTTAGGGGGAAAAAAAAATCCTTTTTAGCAATCACTGCCTTTGAAGAAACCAGCTCCCGAAACTTTCATAAAGCTTTAAACATACAACCTGAACTTATCACAAAAAAATGCAAATTAAAGCTGTAGCTTGAAATTATGAACAGACAAGTTAGAAACTGTCACCATGACAAATAATGATTGTATTAATTTAATGCATTTAAATTAATGACTGTATAATGAGATCTACTTAACTTTTGCCTTGAAATTCAGTGAGATTCTGGACAATCTGTAATTGAAAGGCATTCTTTTGAAAACCGATTATTCTTAATATATTTTTCTAACAAAAGTATATACTTAATAATGAAATGGACAGGTAGAGAAAAATATTTTGCAGATTGGCAACTTACCTCTTTGAACTTGTGACTGAGCTTGCTTGTATCCAGGTCTGAGGGGGAAAACACGTCCTCGTTCTCAGGCAGCTCGAAGACTTCGATGGCCATGTCGCCTCCAGGAAGAACAGGCCCTACGTCGTCCTCGTCTTCATCTGTGGCATATTCTCCTGTCTAAAAGGAAGGGAACTTCAGAAACCCAGCTGTTATTACTCAGGTGGAGGTGGGCTATTTTTAAAATATTTTATAAAAGAGAAATAAAATATGTCACACCAAGTGGTAAAAGTGTAAGTAGGCTTTTGAGTCAAGCATGCCTCATGCAGCTAGGGTTACAAATGTTAGTTCAAAGATCCAAAGTGACAGGTCTGTGACGTATATAAGTGCATTTCTAAAAGTCTAACGGCATCAGCAGTATCTTTAGTGAAGCAACAAACTATTTTAAATCTAAGTATTTGATGGGGTTTTACTAAAGAAAATTACATTGCTAAGAGAAATAAGTAATTCCTTTAAATTCCTGCCACCTGTAATGCATTAAGTCACCCAATATTGACAGCAGAGAAGAAGAAACGGTAGGTCAAAAGATTCACAGAGCTGGAAGGGACCTTATTTAAGCCTTACAAAAAAAATGTCTGGTAGATTCATTTTCCTAAGCTTTAGAGTTCAATCAACTCTGCTTCATTTGCTTGTTTAACTAATCTGGTGGTTAACTAGTGACCTAAAGGGCAAACCAAAAGATTCTAACTTACAGCCCACATGGGTACATTGCTTTGCCTATTTAGTACTACTTTGATAAATGTGAGCATTTTGACGTTTAAAAAAAAATGTCACCTAAGATTCTAGTTTCCAGTTTCTCTTTTGTGTGTGTGTGTGATAGAACCAAAGACCTGACAATATAGGCACATTATGATATGAGAAACACTGGTCAGAGTCAGCAGTGGTTGTTCGTTTACATGGGTCACACACTTTCTAATATACCACAAGTTCCATAATTCATTATACTAAGCTGTTAGCATCACTCCTTCATGATAGCCCTGGGCCCCTGTAGGGATCCAGTTCATGAGCCCTGGAATGTATATTCTTCCTCACCACTAAGTTCCTTAACATGATTAGAAAGTGGCTCCTTTCCTGGCAGCACCAGGTTAATTGAGATCTATACCTTCTGATTTAAATTGAAGATAAATCACGGACTCACAGGCTTGAAAAACAAAGTTTCTTTAATTCACCCCTGCTCCTTCAGGTAGTATTACATTTAATACATAAAACAGATAAGAATTCATATTGTCTTTAAAACATTTCATAGTGTACTGAGTGATCTATTTCTTTGACTAAAGAAGCTTAGTATCCGACTATTTTATCTTTTGGTTTTACACTAAATTGTTCTTCCTAAACCTGAAACTGTATTTACTTGACTGTTTGCAAATGAAGGAAATCCAGTCATTAACTTCAGTGTAACAATTCCTAATTTCTGAAAGATCGTTATTATTGCCATTTTGAATTCGCTCTTTCAAAGTAAAATAACTGCAATTTCCTCCTAGGTCTCATTCTCTGTAATTGTCTTTCTGCCTGTACACTGACATCTCTCCAGGTTCTCAAATTTCTCTCTTAAATTGCAGTGTCCAGACGTACACACAATTTCTGGAGGCCATTGAGCATGATGAACAACAAAGGATGATGCAGCATACTCAGACTCTTCCTCCACACACAGAGACTATTATCATCAAGACTTTGACTTTGGCGGCCTTTGTGTATACAGGTAAGCTCAGGATATTTCATACAGAGCACTGACTTTCCACACTGGTTACACATTAGAACTCCCTGTTTCCCCCACACAAAAAAATCAGAGACGCCTTGACTGAAACAGAAAGCAGTGGCTGGCCTCCATGTTGAAACCATATATAGTTTATCAGCACAGGGAATCCTAGGAGTCTTTAGAAAGCAGTCTGAAATGATCTGAACTGTAAACATCATTCTAAGTGTCAATGGCACTGGGAGGGAAGGTAGCTGAACAGTGGGGGCTGGCTGTTCCCAGAGAGCTTCCATTTGTGGTATGATTAGTTCCTATAAACCTTAAAAGGACTCTAATTCCAGACCTGTTTTGTGTGTGTTTGTGTGTGTGTGTGTGTGTGTGAGAGAGAGAGAGAGAGAGAGAGAGAGAGAGAGTCTGTACATTAATTCATCTTCTGTTTATACATATTCTTAGAACTAATACGTACTTGATGAATCCCAGTGATGTTAATGAACAGAAATGTAGCACGACTGGCAAGTATGTGATCTCAAGATACCTTGCTGAAAGTTCTGATTTAGAGACATAAAACTCTGCACTTATTCTTAACCGTATAGTTACAACTATCAGCAATTATAAAGGCCCAAGCTAGGTACATAAAATTCACTTCTATATCACATCAATTTGATAAACATCATGAATGACTCAATAAAATCTGAAGTTAAATTTAAGGTCTGATGACAGCATAGCACTTTTTAAACCTAAGAGTTGAACAATTTGATTTTCCTTTAACAGCTTGAAAATAGATACTTCTTCACCATGTCTAAGAGAATGAACATAAATATGTGCCTAGGAAGAGGCCTAACCTCTAACAGGATATTGAAAAATATTTTTTTTTTAAATGAATCCAAGAATGCCAATTGCATTTACTTGGTAATATCTGTAACCTGCTAGGAAGTTTTCAATCATATCAAGAAAATACCCTGTAAAGTCATTTGATGAGAAGGTAGCATTAGATCACATTAATTTTTTTTAATTAAATTTTATTTTATTTTTAAACTTTACATAATTGTATTAGTTTTGCCAAATATCAAAATGAATCCGCCACAGGTATACATGTATTCCCCATCCTGAGCCTTCCTCCCTCCTCCCTCCCCATACCATCCCTCATTAATTTTTTAACATTCCTTTTAGTGAATAACAGGATTAGGTTTCTACAATATATGGAATTCTCTCCTCTAAGTACAATTCTGGCTTTGCTATCCATTTGAGTCATCAAAATTATTTTTATAAATGCAAGTCACTAAGAATTGTTTTGATTTTTTGTTTTACTTTGCCAGTCTCCTTCTCAATACCCAATCTGCCTGCAATTCTGTTAAAATTTGTTATCTTTCATTTCATCTTTCCATTTACTAGTGTTTTCTCTAATTAATCTCAAGCATCCAGAGGACAAGATGTATATTTTACTGTCTTCATTATACTATTATCAGAAACTCTGGATATAGTGTTTTAAAACATGTTGCCATTCTCTCCCGTTGATTATTTATCACCCCCATCCTAAACAGGCTTTAGAATAAAGTGTGGATTTACTACAGAAGCCCATAAACACGTAGAAGTTTAAAAGTTACATTTAGTAGACTCAGAATATACATTCTTCTAATTCTTTTATCTTTTTGGAAAATGGAAATAACTTTTCTGGTTAGTCAGCAAATAATATAAATTACATGGACTGATACAGAATTTCATACATCTCAAAATTAAATTGGATTGCATTTGACATTTACAGAGGAAAAGTGGACAATGTTGTACCCCCCAAAACTGCTACAACAAAGTGTTTCCATTGATCCTTCTTCTCTTTATCTCTTTATTCTGAAAATACTTAACATCTTTTAAGTAAATAGAAACTCTTGAAAGTTCTTTGTCCCAACTTGCAAATCCACTTTAAATGAGGCAAGAATAGTTCTTACCATTTCATCATCTTATCTACCTTCTTGACTAACATCTTATATGTTTAAATAGCCTCCCAAAAGGGTAAAAAAAAGAATAATGAATTTTTTTTTTTTTTTTTTGTAATTTACTATGTGTCCAACACTGTACATTCTTTAAAAACTGTCTGATGTTACTATACCATGTTAACTTGAGGAAACTGAGGCTCAGAAACTTTCCTCAAGGTCAATTAGTTATGTTCCTGAAGCTACACATTTAACATATCCCACGGCCCATGCTCTTTCTTCTATGCTATGCTGTTTGCAGTCTACAGAGCTAAAGCTTTGTAGAAAAATAAATGGAAATACATTCCTTTCATTTCTGTCCAACCAAAAGCCCTGGTGCATAATCCTGTTGTGTTGAGATTCACTCTCTGCATCTTTGAACCTTATCATTCAGTTCACTTTGAAGACTTGTGCCTGCCTGTAGTGAGCTCCAAAGTTCTTGTCCTCTTCTTTTCTCTCATAGTATGCTCACCCTGGGCAGGCGCACAGAAGTCTCCTTCAAAAGGTTTGGCTCACAGGTATGCTGACTGATGTTTCATGTACTCCTTGTTATATAAACCAAAACCAGAGCGTATACACCAAAGAATTAATGCACTGTCTTAAAATGTATGAAAAAGATACTTGCAAGGCAAAATAAGTGTGAAATTCCTGTAGATTTTTATAGCTTTTCTCTTTTGCATTTCAAGCTACCAGTCTTCTCTGAATCGCTACAAAGAATTTTATCTGCTTTCATAGACACAACTTCCTTTATACTCATATTCTATCGGAGGATTTAATATTTTATTAAGATTCATAATTACAATATTAAGTACAACTGACAGCTTCTGCCTCTTCTGGCGGTTCTAGAGGGACCAGAAGCATGTAGACATATTAGAGCCTTGAATACTCAGGAGGGCTGTAGATCTCAGTATAGGTTTTACAAAGGAATGGACAGTATCTGTTATAGCAAAGACCAATTAAAGAAACTTGGTTTTGAAATTACTTGGGCCTGGGTTCAAATCTCAGCTCTTGATGTTGGCAAAGTTACTTTTCAGATCTAAGTTTCAATTTCACATCCATAAAGTGAGGATAAAAATAGTTCCTTAGAGTAACAAGGTTTTCATGACATTTAGTTAGATGGTGCCTGCAGAATATGCAACACAAGGGCAGGCACATGGCAGATACTCAAAATAAGTGACCACTGCTGCTGCTGGTGGTACTTATACCACATTAGCAACAGGGTAAAGCTTCACCAAATCTTGTAACCAGACATTTGTTTGCTTTTGGTCTCACAAATATAATGTCCTAGAAACCCTGGCCACATGAATCTTTTAAAAGCAAACTGTCATTTTTGAAGTGAAACTTTTACACTTCCTTAACTTGCTCCTCTTCTCGTGTTCTCAGTTTTGGAGTAGGTACTAGCTTCTACCCAAGGTCAAGCAAACTTCCAGGTCTCTATTCTCCTCACTTATTGACTCCCCTCCTTCCCTAATGGTCCAAATGAATGTCCATCTACTTAAAGGCTGCTGCCTTTAAGACTCTTCTTCGTGACTCTTCTTTAAGACTCTTAATGTTTCTGTGATGTGCCACACTTCACCCATAAAACTTGGCTGTTTTTTTATCTGCCTTCTCCCAACAACTTTTTTCAATGGCAAATTCTTTGAGAATGCCAGGTATAATCTATGCCTGTAATTCCAGTGTGGTTCGCACACTGCTTGGCATGTAGTAGGCACTGAACAAATGTTTGCTGAATAAATTTAATACAGTTTTAGCCACATCTACACAGCACGGTAGAGCCTGATTTTCCTGTTGATTCTCAGCTTTCAAGTAAGAAACATGGAAAAAGCACAGCTGCAGCCGGGGCCTCATTGACCCTTCTGGGATTTTCTCTTGTTGTTAGGTTCAGCCATTAGTAGTCATTTTTGCTGAGGCAATGTTTATTCTGGTAAATTCAGGGAAACTAAATGGTGCTAATCATAAAAATAGCCTTAATTATGCAGTTTTTGTTGGAATTTGTTTACTGGAATTGAATTTGGTTATATATATTTTCAGACTCAGTTCTGTGGGAGGACAGAAGAGAGTTGCTTTTTCTCTGGAGGAGAAAGACCTCAAACTAACACTTTAATGTTTAAAATTCCTCAGTCTGCGCCAACCATCTAGATGACTTTCAGCAAAAGCATCCCCATCTCTGAAAAGGCATCTCTCTTTCCGTGTTCTGTCAGCTGACTTCTGTGTGTCCAGGTTTTGTAATGTTGGGCCATTTGGTCTCTTTTCATGTCATTGGGGATAATAACACCTTCTTCATAACGTTGTTGGGAGAATTTCTAGTAGTGATATATTTGAAGTATTAATCACACTGCCTGCTGCTGCTGCTGCTAAGTCGCTTCAGTCATGTCTGACTCTGTGCGACCCCACAGACGGCAGCCCACCAGGCTCCCCCGTCCCTGGGATTCTCCAGGCAAGAACACTGGAGTGGGTTGCCATTTCCTTCTCCAATGCATGAAAGTGAAAAGTGAGAGTGAAGTTGCTCAATCGTGTCCGACTCTTTGTGACCCCATGGACTGCAGCCCACCAGACTCTTCTGTCCATGGAATTTTCCAGGCAAGAGTACTGGAGTGGGGTGTCATTGCCTTCTCCAATCACAGTGCCTAGAATATGCTGAATGACTAGATGACTATGATAATCATCAGGACTATGATTATTTCCACTGTCTTCGGTTTCTCCAAGACAATGCCACAGAATAGTACAACAAAAAAGAGCATGGCTTGGGAGCTGGAGAGACCAGGGCCCCAAAAGAGAAAAGGTAATACCACTGTTGCATGACAGTGGGCAAGTCATTTAGCTTGTGTCTTCTGTGATCTTTTCTTCTATAAAATGGTGTGAAAAATTCCAACCTCACAGGTATTGAGAGGATTCAAAGAAATAAAATATGTAAAACATCCAACCATGATGTATGGCTCAAGACATATATTCATTTCTCTCATTTATCAAGTCATTCAAAATTTTATCTTTGTTTTCAGAATGTTTCTGAAGTTTCACTCCATTCTTACTGTCTAGTCACCAAATCAAGAAACATCTAACATCTCTATCTCTATTACTGATAATGCCTCTTGTGTTCCCTGCCTTCAGATGCTCAGCTCCTGAAGGCAGGCAGATTATTAATAATCTGCTGGCAGATTATTCCTCCTAAAATTCTGCCCAGATAGATTTAAGATTTGCCTGTACAATCTTCTGTAAGAACTCAAACTCATCTTTAACCCTTCTTAAAATTTTCTAGTAATTGTGGTAGACCATTCAAAAACTAGAATTAGATTTTACAGAATTGTAAAGCTTTCTTTAGCTCCCTGCCTCCTTCCATTTCAAAAGCATACTCCTCAAAAGCTCTTTACCACTATGGCAGGTAGGCTGTAAAATAAGCCCCATTGATCTCTTCCTCATGGACTTCTATAAGCTCTTCCCTTGAATGGGCACTGCATCTAGAGACTCACTTCTAACAAGCAGGATACAACAAAAGTGATGGGATGTCACTTCTAAGATTGGTTTTCAAAACCCTGTGACTGGCATCTCTTTTGTCCTCTTGCTGTTGAAAGCCAACCCACCATGTTGTATGTGGTCCTATGGAGAGGCCCGTATCACAAGAAACTGCTGTTTGTGGCCAATAGCCAGCAAGGACCTGAGGCCTGCCGAGCTGGAAGTGGATCTCCTGCATTCAGTCAACAGCTATGAGTGGCCTTGGAGCAGACCTTTGCCAAGTTGAGCGTGTGTAGCTGTAGCTACAACCTTACTTTTGGCTTTATGAGACATCTTGAGTCAGAGGTATCCAGCTAAACTGACCTACAGATACTGTAATCTGTGAGTATTTCTTATTTTAAGTTGCTACATTCTGGTAGTAATTTATTATAGAACAATAGAAAGGGGGGCTTCCCTGGTGGCTCAGACGGTAAAGAATCTGCCTGCAATGTGGGGGACCTGGGTTCAATCCCTGGGTTGGGAAGATGCTCTGGAGGACAGCATGGCAACCCACTCTAGTATTCTTGCCTGGAGAATCCCATGGACAGAGGAGCCTGGTGGGCTGCAGTCCATGTGGTCGCAAAGTGTCGGACACAACTAGCAACTCAGCACAGCCCAGCTCAGCCGTAATAAATATAGGAAAATGGGGAAGTCTGGAATCAGGCTGGAATGAAAGCAGGGAGGATTTTGAAGAGTATATTAAAGCAGCCTAAATTGCCTTGAAAAGACTGTAGTGGCAGAAAGCTTAGCCACATTATCACCTTCTGAAGCACAACATAGGAAATACTCCTACTGAACCAAATGAACAAGAGAAGTCGATTTCCAAAGTGTTGAAGGCACTGTCTGCTTTCTTTCTGCTGCTTATAGTAAAATATGATGACTAGCCATCAACTCAGAGGACAGCTGAACAGAAAGGAACCAACAAAACGTGATGGTTCTGAGAGTCTCGATTCTAAGACTAAGAAATGGCTTCCAAACAAAGATCAAATCCAGGATTCTGTCATGGTCTAAAAATGGAGCAGAGGGTATGAACATAAAATCTTTTGTTAAGAATTCTGAGCTTAGAAAACTCAAAATTTTTAATCAAAGGCGATAAGCAAGTCCGTCACCTACCTTAAATGGAGACACTATCTCTATTTTCCAAGGCTGTTCACTATGTAAAATATCATTGAAAAAATATCTGAAACAAAGGCCATTAGTGCCTCTGCTCACAACACAAGCAGAGAAGTTAGAGAGCCCTGGGGGAATTGTTTTCCAATAATATTCACCCTCATTTCTGCACCACTTGGGTATCTGATGAATCTTCCCATGAGTATGGCATTCCCTTGACTACATTGATACGTGTGGCCAAGAGTGGCCAGACAAAATCTGTTCAGTCTTTCCCACAGCATATAATTAAAACTACTATTAAAAGAAGTCCAAATAGCAGAATGAGACAACTTGCAGTTCTGAGACTGACTATACTCCCCAGGCTCCCAGACCCTATTGGTTAAACAAATTTCATAAACCATCAAGGTCTACTTTAGAAATACAGGGGCTATCTCCTTAAGATTCCTCAAGTGAGTTTTTTACTTGGTCTAAGATACTAGTGGTATCAGAGCCTTTAGTGCCATACCACTACGTCCTCAAATATAGCAGGCGATATCAGTGATTTTACAGACCAGGAATGGGACCACAAGGGAGAAATATAGGGATGAAGGGAATTCTAATCCATAAAAACCCTGGCCACTGAGCTGAGGTCAACCTGAATACTTTCCAGGATAGAGGTGGTGTCACTGATTCAGTTCAGTTCAGTTGCTCAGTCGTGTCCAACTCTTTGCAACCCCATGGACTGCAGCACACCAGGCCTCCCTACCCATCACCAGCTCCTGGAGTTTACTCACTCGTGTCCATTGAGTCGGTGATGAGATCCAACCAGCTCATCCTCTGTCGTCTCCTTCTGCTCCCACCTTCAATCTTTCCCAGCATCAGGGTCTTTTCAAATGTGTCAGTTCTTCGCATCAGGTGGCCAAAGTATTGGAGTTTCAGCTTCAGCATCAGTCCTTCCAATGAATATTCAGGACTGATTTCCTTTAGGATGGACTGGTTGGATCTCCTTGGAGTCCAAGGGACTCTCAAGGGTCTTCTCCAACACCACAGTTCAAAAGCATCAATTCTTCAGCACTCAGTTTTCTTTATAGTCCAACTCTCACATCCACACAGGACTACTGGAAAAACCACAGCTTTGACTAGACGGATCTTTGTTGGCAAAGTAATGTCTCTGCTTTTTAATATGCTGTCTAGGTTGGTCATAACTTTTCTTCCAAGGAGTAAGCATCTTTTAATTTCATGGCTGCAGTCACCATCTGCAGTGGTTTTGGAGTCCAAAAAAATAAAGTCAGACACTGTTTCCACTGTTTCCCCATCTATTTACCATGAAGTGATGGGACCAGATGCCATGATCTTAGCTTTCTGAATGTTGAGTTTTAAGCCAACTTTTCACTCTCCTCTTTCCTTTTCATCAAGAGGCTCTTTAGTTTTTCTTCACTTTCTACCATAAGTGTGATGGCATCTGCATATCTGAGGTTGTTGATATTACTCCCAGCAATCTTGATTCCAGCTTGTGCTTCCTCTAGCCCAGTGTTTCTCATGATGTACTCTGCATAGAAGTTAAATAATATACAGGGTGACAATATACAGCCTTGATGTACTCCTTTCCCAGTGTGGGACCAGTCTGTTGTTCCATGTCCAGTTCTAACTGTTGCTTCTTGACCTGCATACAGATTTCTCAGGAGGCAGGTCAGATGGTCTGGTATTCCCATCTCTTTCAGAATTTTCCACAGTTTATTGTGATCCACACAGTCAAAGGCTTTGGTATAGTCAATAAAGCAGAAGTATATGTTATTCTGGAACTCTCTTGCTTTTTCAATGAGCCAACGGATGTTGGCAATTTGATCTCTGGTTCCTCTGCCTTTTCTAAAACCAGCTTGAACATCTGGAAGTTCACGGTTCATGTATTGTTGAAGCGTGGCTCGGAGAATTTTGAGCATTACTTTTCTAGTGTGTGAGATGAGTGCAATGGTGCGGTAGTTTGAACGTTCTTCAGCATTGTCTTTCTTTGGGATTGGAATGATAACTGACCTTTTCCAGTCGTGTGGCCACTGCTGAGTTTTCCAAATTTGCTGGCATATTGAGTGCAGCACTGTCAGAGCATCATCTTTTAGGATTTAAAATAATTCAACTGGAATTCTATCACCTCCACTAGCTTTGCTTGGAGTGATGTTTCCTAAGGCCTGCTTGACTTCGCATTCTAGAATGTCAGGCTCTAGGAGAGTGATCACACCATCATGGTTATCTGGGTTATGAAGAGCTTTTTTGTATAGTTCTTCTGTGTATTCTTGACACCTTCTGCTTCTGTTAGGGCCATACCTGTACAATGTCATGAACCTCTGTCCATAGTTCTTCAGGCATTCTATCAGATCTAGTCCCTTGAATCTATTTGTCACTTCCACTGTATAATCATAAGGGACTTGAACAGATAGTCTAGAACAAAGAGTAGTCAATGCCTCAGAAATCTTAGAGCCCTGGAGAGAACTGTTTCCCAACCATTATTATTATTATTAGGGTATGGTAGCTTTACAATATCATGTTAATTTCAAAAACTGCCTAGAAATTCAGCTGATTTTTGAAGTTTCTATAACATTATTTGAAATGGATGGGGAAACAGTGGAAACAGTGTCAGACTTTATTTTGGGGGGCTCCAAAATCACTGCAGATGGTGTTTGCAGCCTTGAAATTAAAAGACGCTTACTTCTTGGAAGAAAATTTATGACCAACATAGATAGCATATTCAATAGCAGAGACATTACTTTGCCAACAAAGGTCCGTCTAGTCAAGGCTATGGTTTTTCCAGTGGTCATGTATGGATGTGAGAGTTGGACTGTGAAGAGGGCTGAGTGCCGAAGAATTGATGCTTTTGAACTGTGGTGTTGGAGAAGACTCTTGAGAGTCCTTTGGACTGCAAGGAGATCCAACCAGTCCATTCTGAAGGACATCAGCCCTGGGATTTCTTTGGAAGGACTAATGCTAAAGCTGAAACTCCAGTACTTTGGCCACCTCATGCGAAGAGTTGACTCACCAGAAAAGACTCTGATGCTGGGAGGGATCAGGGGCAAGAGGAGAAGGGGACACAACTGAGCAACTGAACTGAACTGAACTGATAGCATTATTCAGTTCACTCTGTTGAAGACTTTCCCACCGTTACTCCTTTCATATACTCTGCAGGTAAACTAGTCTTTTTATTTCTTGAGTTCACCCAATATTAGCTCGCTTCTTAGCTACAGAAAACATATAAAAATAACAACAAACAAATTCTTGCAAATAAAAGCTGAAACCACAAGTCTCAAACTCACGCTTTTACTTTTGTGTGTCCTTTGTTGTGATGATTCTTTTAGACTATGGTTTTCTGGCCTTTTGACAGACTGCTTTGAAAATGATTTAAATTCTTTACCATATATATTTGTTTCCACAGCAAAATACTAAGCTTCTTGGGAGTATAAACTATATTTTTCCATGACTCAATATTTGTAATTCAATTCCTCTTTATAAATGATAGCTACTTACTAAGATATAAATGTCATTGTCTTTAAGTCTCTGATGAATATATTCTATATGAGGAGGGAACCAGTGATCCCTATTTTTCCCACTGATATCCAGAACTAAACAGTCAAGAGGCCAAAGTAGACCTCTGTAATTCAAATGTCACACTGCAATTTCAAATTGGCAGCCTTCCTTGAATTTCATTTTACTTGCTAAGGAAACAATGAAGCACTTATTCTGATGCCAGCAGAATTGTGGGAAGAGACTTAAGAGATTTGTATTTTCCTGAATCTTTAATCTGCAGAAGAGAGCAACTACACTGACCAAGTGGCACACTATTATTATTTCAATAATTCTTTAGTTGTACAACTAATTGAATCTTGGAAAATATGGTGTATTCATATAAAAACTGACTCATATGATGGCAAAAATGCTGATTATCACATAGATCTAGAAATTATATATACAGAATTGATAGTAAACAAAAAGTAAGACCAACAAAAATATCATTGATGGTGTTTCTATGGATTAATAATAAATGCACTCTCAAACTTATAATTTCCTTTGAGGGAAAATAATTTTACTCCTTTCCTCATTATGGCTATCTGGTGGTTTGTGACAATTTCTTCTTGAAAAGTGTCTGCAATACCGGCACTCAAAAGTCTTCTTGTCAGTTTTCCCGGCATCTTTAAACTGGACAGCTCCAGCCCTGATTATACCTAACCCTCCCCACAAACCCCCATAGCCCTAGGCCATTCACAGTGCATATTATGTTCCAGCAGATGCAAGGCTGGGTGGAGAAATTTGCAATCTTAAAGAAGTACTATGAGAGTCCCACTTTGAGAAACAAAGTCTTTAAGTCATTTTATAGGACCCTGGAGAGCAGGAATCATGTCATATTCATTTTATACCCATATAACTGTTAAATATAAGCAATTGGACACGACAGATTTTAACTTTTTTCATTAAATATTGAATTCACACAAATAATATTTATGAAATATACAAAAATATAATGAAATAAGGATATAACCACCACAAATGAACTAACAACTTAAGGAGCAGTACCACTACCTTTCAATTACAATCCTCTCTCTGTGCCTCTTGATTCTATAATAGTTTAGTCTCTTGCCCTTGAGAATAATTCTGCTGATTTTTATCGTTTTTGTTTTTCTTTAGTTTTACTATATTTTTGAATGACTGAGTAATGTATCAGTAATTTTTACATGATTTTAAACTTCATATAAATGGAATCATGTATTCTTCTGTGCCTTTCTCCTTTTAATTACAGGCTCCTGAAATCCCTGTTATGAAGTGCAGAAACATCTTCTGTATGGCATTCCATTGAATATACTTCAATATATTAACCTGTTCTCTTTTTGATAGAGATTTAAGTTGTATCCAATTCTTTTCTGTTACAAGAATGATATTACACTGTGCTTCCACAACAAACTGTGGTAAATTCTTAAAGAGATGGGAATACCAGACCACCTGACCTGCTTCCTGAGAAACCTATATGCAGGTCAAGAAGCAACAGTTAGAACTGGTCATGGAACAACAGACTGGTTTCAAATTGGGAAAGGAGTATGTCAAGGCTGTACATTGTCACCCTGCTTATTTAACTTATATGCAGAGTACATCATGTGAAATGCTAGGCTGGATGAGTCACAAGCTGGAATCAAGACTGCTGGGAGAAATATCAATAACCTCAGATATGCAGATGACACCACTCTAATGGCAGAAAATGAAGAGGAACTAAAGAGCCTCTCAATGAACGTAAAAGAGAATGAAAAAGCTGGCTTAAAACTCAACGTTCAAAAAACTAAGATTATGGAATCTGGTCCCATCACTTCACGGCCAGTGGATTGGGAAAAAATGGAAACAGTGGCAGACTTTATTTTCTTGGTCTCCAAAATCACTGCAGATGGTGACTGCAATCATGAAATTAAAAGACGCTTGCTCCTTGGAAGAAAAGTTATGACCAACCTAGACAGCATATTAAAAAGCAGAGACATTACTTTGCCAACAAAGGTCCGTCTAGTCAAGGCAATGGTTTTTCCAGTGGTCATGTATGGATGTGAGAGTTGGGCCATAAAGAAGGCTGAACACTGAAGAATTGATGCTTTCAAACTGTGGTGCTGGAAAAGATCCTTAAGAGTTCCTTGGACAGCAAGGAGATCAAACCAGTCAATTCTAAAGAAAGTCAACCCTGAATATTCATTGGAAGGACTTATGCTGAAGCTGAAGCTCCAATTCTTTGGACACGTGATGCAAAAGACTCACTGGAAGAGCTGACTCACTGGAAAAGACCCTGAGCTGGGAAAGACTGAAGGCAGGAGAAGGGAACGACAGAGGATGAGATGGTTGGATGGTATCATGGATTCAATGGACATGAGTTTGAGCAATCTCAGGGAGATAGTGAAGGACAGGGAGGCCTGGTGTGCTGCAGTTCACGGGGTCACAAAAGTCAAACATGACTGAGTGACTGAACAACAACAGCAACACCTCATGAATTTAAGAATTTTACTAAGGTGTTTTTTTAAGAAATATAATTGTTGAGTCAACTTCACTAGATAATGCCAAATCATTTTTCAAAGTGAATTGGCCAATTTATATTTATACAGAGAAGAGCTCCTTTTAGTCCATATTCCCACCAAAACTTAAAATATCCAATTTAAATCAATTTAATAGATGGAAAATAGTATTTCATTTTGGTTTTTACTTTTTACATTTTGATTCCTAATATGTTTCAGCATCTTTTCATGTGCTGATTGGCCACTCAGATTTCCCTTTTCCTACAGTATGACTATTTAAGTCAATAGTCTATATGTAGACTTTTCTCATTGGCTCACAGAGGACTTTTTATATAGGTTTCTTTCAGTTTTTTATTTTTTCAAATATTTTCTTCAAGCTTCTGGTATGTCTGTTTTCACAGAAGTAATCTTTTGATAAGTAGAAGTTCTTAATCTTAATGCACTCAATTTTCTCAATTGTTTCCCTTATGGATTTGTTAAGTGTCTCATGTAAGGAACCATTTCTTACACTGAAGTCATAAAGATATTCTTCTATACTGAATCCTAAATTTTACAGCTTTTCTTTTCACATTTGAGTAATAATTCATCTGGAATGAACTTTGAGCTCAGATTGAGATGAGGATTGCAATTTTACCATTTACCCTTCATTGAAAAGCCTAATATTTCTCAACTCATATAATAAGAGTGTTATCTGTGTCACAAACAAATTTTCTATGTGGGAGGGTCTGTTTCTCAGCTAATTGACCAACTTATCCATTCTTTTGTCCTAGGTTCTAACTTGCTACAGTTTAATAATAAATATCTCTTAATATAATATAATAAGTATCTCTTAATAATAAATACCATGTGAAATATCATGGTTATTTCTGATGCATTATTCTTTCATATATATATTTGAACATCAGGTTATCAAATTCCATCTAAAAATTCCTTAGAATCATTTTTATTTCAATCATATTGAATATATAAATTAACTTATAGAAAATTGACTGAATTAAGCTATTGAGTCTCCTAGTCCACGAACAAGTGGTGTTTTTTTTTTTTTTTTTTGTCTTTCTATACAAGCTTTCTTTAATAAAGTTCAATAAAATGTATTTTTCTCCATGAAAGTCATACTTATCTTTTGTTAGGCATGTTCTTGCCTTTAACAAGGTAAATAGCTTATAAATTATTTTCTTTATGTAGATACACTGAAATAGATGTTATATTTTATATTAATTCTGTATCCAGCAAATTCACTGAAATCATATATTTCTATCTGTAAAGTATTCTCTGTATATATATTTGAGCTTTTCCAAACAGACAATCACTTGGGAATAATAACGCTTATGATAACTCTTGGTAATGATAACTCTTATTTCTTTCTTTCTAATTTATTTCTTTAATTATTTCTTCATGCCTTTCAGTACAATGTCAGATGCAATAGTGACTGATTTTCCAGTGTTAAACCATACTTGCATTATTGGCTAAACTCAACTTGGCCATGATATCTTTTTTATGTTATTGAATATGGTTTGCTACTATTTTGTTTAGGATTTTTTGTATTATTTTGAGTAGGGAAGAACTTCTTCTTCTTTTGAATAGGAATAACTTACAAATCTTTTTCATCATTTTTTGGTGTTGGTACCAAGGCCATATACCTCATTATATACATTTCCCACTCTAAAGGTTTGACTATATTCCTGGTATCAGGAATGATTTCTATGATTGAAGGATATTTCTAAGTTCATACAATGGGCAGGAGAAGATCTATGCAGTATAGATCTTGATATCACTTAGGCCATTTCAACTATTCTGTGTCTACTACATGGTTATTCAGTTATGACTAAAAAGCAGTCATGTCAGTATGAGTCACCAGGCTGCTATTTCCAAGGTCCCAAAGGTTTTCAAGGAATGAAATACGCATTAATATTTTTTTTCTTGGCTTTACATGCAGAAAATTTTGGTGCAATGTGATAAAGATAAGGTCTTCTTGTAAATTCATAGTCTCTCAAAACAATTAAATGTGATAGAAAAAGCCCACAGAAAGGTGCTAACCCTCAAAGTGCCAAAGACAAGTACAGCTCCTTCCTTCAGCCCTTTCCCTACCTTCAGTCTCTAATCTATTCCCAGATTCTTTTATCCCTGTATTCTATGCCATTTTCCCTTCACTATTTCAGACTATGCTCCTAACTAAACATCATTCTCCTCATTTAACTCTTCTCTCCACTCTTTATCTTAATATCATCTGAGTGATTCAATTCGATTCAATGTCTTGGCTTCCTCTAACTGCCCAGTGTTGCGCTCATCCCTCCAAGTATTAAAAGTCAAGCAGCTATTTGAAAGCTGCCATTGAAGAGATTACAAACTAGTGGTAGATAAAAAGTGGTCAAGAAAGCTACACAAGGTGCTACTGACTGAATAAAAACCGGCCCTCAGCCCAGCTGAGAGAGCCCAGGAAAGCTTTTGGAGGAATGGATGAAACCTAAACAAGAGTCCTGAAAGGTGAACAGGATTAACAAGAGCAACTAAGAGTGTAGGGAATGGCATTCAAGGTAGAGAAAACAGGAGACGCAAAAGCATGGGGAACCACAGGATCCCTATGGCCTACTGGAAAGTTAGTTTCCCAGGATAATAAGGCCCAACTCTCACTGTGCATTTTAGCATTTTAGAGCTTTTTGGTAAAAAATTATATTCAACCCATAAATGTTTTTAAAGTTGGAAAAATGCTGTCATTTGTGTTTGTTTTTATGGCATTTGTGTAACATTGCTAACTCTGCAATTCATCACTGAATTGTTCTAGAATGGTTTCTAGAAAGTATAGAGTCTGTAATCTGAGATAAATTTAATTTAAATTTAATTTAATCTGATATTTTGTATCTGGCTCATGAATTCATATCACAATGTGGTAGCTGGAAAGAAAATAAGAAAACATATTCAAATCACTTGAATTACAATAAACAAAAATAAACCACAAAGATGAGATACAAAAAGATGGCATTATTTAGACAAAGTTTTCTGTTCTAATTTCCTTTCACATGCTACATCTTCCTGTCTCTGCTCAATGTTATAAATAATAATGCTTCTACATACAAATAATATTACTAGAGAGGACCTTTCAAGTATAGCAGTATGCCACCTCTTGAGCATAGTGTGTTTGAGCGTGTGTGTGCTTGTGTGCACATGTGTGTATTGCTTGCTGCTACTGCTAAGTCACTTTAGTTGTGTCTGACTCTGTGCGACCCCATAGACGGCAGCCCACCAGGCTCCCCCGTCCCTGGGATGCTCCAGGCAAGAACACTGGAGTGCGTTGCCATTTCCTTCTCCAATGCATGAAAGTGAAAAGTTAAAGTGAAGTCGCTCAGTCGTATCTGACTCTTTGCGACCCCATGGACTGCAGCCTACCAGGCTCTTCCATCCATGGGATTTTCCAGGCAAGAGTACTGGAGTGGGGTGCCATTGCTTAGGTAAGACCAAAAATGAACACAATCTTTAACAATGTCTTCCAAGTACCTTATGATTCTGGATTTCAATGACAATAACCACCAGTAGAGATCTGGGATCATAAGCCAAAGGGTATGATTAAATATAATAATTTTAAAAGTCCAAATTGGAGTCTGCATACAAGTTGAAAGGTTTTGTGTTTCTTCTATTTTTCTGGCTCCTCTAATCACCATAAAGCAATCTCCCTTTTATTTATTTATTTTGTATTTTGTGTGTGTGTGTGTGTTCCCCATCCTGAATGCTCCTCCCACCTCCCTCCCCATCCCATCCCTCTGGGTCATCCCAGTGCACCGGCCCTGAGCACCCTGTATCATGCATCAAACCTGGACTGGTGATTCGTTTCACATGTGATAGTATACATGTTTCAATGTCATTCTCCAGATCATCCCACCCTCGCCCTCTCCCACAGAGTCCAAAAGACTGTTCTATACATCTGGGTCTCTTTTGCTTTCTCAATATAGGGTTATCATTACCATCTTTTTAAATTCCATATATATGCGTTAGTATACTGTATTGGTATTTTTCTTTCTGGCTTACTTCACTCTGTATAATAGGCTCCAGTTTCATCCACCTCATTAGAACTGATTCAATCTCCCTTTTAAATACACCTGACTTCCCATTTCTAAGTTATTCTATCACTATTACTGGCAGCTAAAGATAGTGAGAATTATTTTATTATTTAAAGTATAAAATATTTTTATACATTTTAGTATACCTATAATATGTCATGTAAACAAGTACTACTATAATTGAAAGATATATGCATTTAGTTCTTTTAAAAATTAAGAACTTTATCAAATGATCCTTTTATAAAAAATAATCACTGAATTTAAAGACAATATATTTAAATTGCTGTGTATATTGTATTTTATAAACATCATACAGCTCTATTGTTATCTTTTTCTTCTCCTTAATATGAATTACAAAATATTTAAAATGTTAGGTGTTAAAAACATCCATGGTGAAATATTAGGAAGTGAGTCCAAACTGCAGAACCTGTGACTAAATTGTGTGCTATGTTTCAGAATTAAATACTGTTTTTTGAGTGATTATTTTCAAATTGTTATTCAACATACAAAACACATGGTTCTAGAAAAGTTCTTCTGAGCACAGAGCTAGTTAATAAGACACATAGAATTTTTAATTTCACACATGAAGCAGGAAGGTAAAGATAAGCATTATTTTCCACCAAAAAACAAACCTTTAGGAAATAGTTGTTATTGTTATTGCAGTTGCCAGACACTCCTTGCAATTCAGCCACAGTGTTCTAAAATGGTTGACAACAAAAATTAAAAAACGCTTTTCCCTCCACTAGAGACAGCAGCGTTAATATAAAGGAAGGAAAACCACTGAAGTTCCAGTGCTTACTGTAACATAAACTTTCAAGAACTAAGGGAATACCCCCAAACTTTTAGTTTTTCAACCATGTAACCAGTTATAAAGCCAGTTCATATTATTAAAAGGCCATCCATAGTAACTGCAATCTCTTGTTTGTACAACATAACCTGCTTCCAAACAGGAACAGCAAATAGAGTAAGTCAAATTTAATGTTATCCCTTTAATGCTTTTTCACATAAAAATTACATTTTTGTAAACCTTTAACTCTTATGCAAACCATAACTTGCATTATATTTCTGCTTCTAATTATTACATATTAACACAAGCAATAAAAATGCTTATCCATGTAGGCAGCTGCTCTAAATTGTATTCAATACTTTAAAAGATTCTAAAAAAATAAACTAATATTGTCATGATGTAGTTGTAATAATAATTTCTAGTAATAAAAACAAATTATGAAAGAAAGATTAAATTATATTTTAAGAGAAGGAGCCTTGGTTTCTGGAGTGATAATTAATCTTGTTACAAACTACCACACAAAAAGGCTTTGAAATGCCATCTATAATCTAAGACTTCAAAGTCGAATAAATACTATATCTTAATATTTAAAGAAGCAAAAGCAAAATAATCATATAATTTTAAAGGTGTATGTAAAATAACTCATTTTAATGTGAACAACCATTACATACGTCCTGATTTTAAAAAGTGGTACAGTACTGGTTCACACTTCATTTCCAACCTAAGCCCACAGGGTTGCGCATTACATTTTGCTCTTTTTGATAGAAACGAATTCCCAAAATACAGATACATGACTCATGTGACACAAAACATATGCCAGAATTACATCATCTCGCCTTAAAAGGTAAACACTGATAGCTGTGGTATATAAATGGAAATTAAATTTGTTACTGAAAATAAAATCTAGTTGAAAAATTTACTATAACCTTAGGATTTCATGGGATAGTGCTGACTGTCTGAGGGGTTTACTGAAATCCTCCATGCTTACCTTTCAGATTGGGGTTTTTTTTGGGGGGGGGGGGGAAGAAGAAAGAAAAATAAATGAACGAGAATTTTATAAATCCAGAAGTACAATGCCTTATCACAGATACACTCAGATCTACATTTAAAATTTTTCAGTGGTTCAGATTTACATCTCCCTCTTCTTTAAAGGATCCGTTCTTTTATTTTTCAGCTGTTAGGCAGAGCCATTTTAACTTAAAAAAAAATCAGAATGTTTAACAGAGAATGAACAGAAACAGGAATGCAATTCAAATTGAGTTGGGCATTCGCGTATTTTAAATTCTTCCAGTTTAAATATTTGAAGGAAAAAAACAGAAAATTCAGAAATTTAAATGAAGTTTTGGGATTATCTGTATATTTTAAATTCTACTGGAGTATGACTTATAATTTATTAAACTATTAAAACAGATACATATAATCACACACAATACATGGTAAAGCATTCTTAATCCTCAATAAGGTTCTGATAAGAGGCCCACTGTTTTTTTACATTTTCAGGATATATTTCCTCACAGTGCAATGTTTTCCTTATAGGCAATTCAAGCAACCAACTCCCCTCTGTCAATGTGACAGGTTCCAAGTTAGAATCAACCCTGGGTTATGTGACCAAAACCAGAGTTATCTTTTCTTCAGCAGACAATCGGAGAAGGAAATGGCACCCCATTCCAGTACCCTTGCCTGGAAAATCCCATGGACGGAGGAGCCTGGTAGGCTACAGTCCATGGGGTCACGAAGAGTCAGACACGACCAAGCGACTTCACTTTCACTTTTCACTTTCATGAACTGGAGAAGGAAATGGCAACCCACTCCAGTGCTCTTGCCTGGAGAATCCCAGGGACCGCGGAGCCTGGTGGGCTGCCGTCTATGGGGTCGCACAAAGTCGGACACAACTGAAGCAACTTAGCAGCAGCAGCAGTAGACAACGCTGATCTAAGTGCTGGCTCTGGAAATTAACTGGATGAACCTGGTCGTTCTGCATTTAATTAGAGGTTTTCCTGGCTGGCCTAGGGAATGTCATGGGGGATATTATCAAATAAAAATGATTCTAACTTTGAAATCACAAGATGATTCTATAAATGGTAAGAAAAATGAGAAACCAAGTGATTGATTATACAACTCAGGGTTAACAAGGCTATGTAAATCAATAAATTATTCAATTACATATGAAATTAATAAATTATTCAAGGACCATCCAAATCACTCATTGGATAACCAATATTGGTTATTTTCATTTTGTATTTTACTTTTCATTAACACAGAGAGAGAATAAATAAAAAACAAGGATATAACACTCAAATCAATCAATTTAAAAACACCTGGAAGCATTAATAAAAATAAGTCTAAATCAAGTAAATAAATTGACATGTTTACACAAAAATTTTCACTATTTGCAGACCTTTCATCTCTCCAACACACAGAAAATTATGTGTGTTGGTTGGTTTTAGCTGGGCATGCTTTGGTGAGGCAGTGTGTAACACAAGAAAGGGAGAGGGATACGTCCAAAAGGAACGTGAGAGAGAAACAAACAATGAGAAAGAGCTCCTTGACCTTTTCAATAAAGTGAAGGTTACTTGGTGTAGCAAACACCTGCTTTCTATTTCAACAACTTGCAGGCAGAAGAAAAAGCTTAACCTAAAACTAAACTCCGATTTTTTTGTAGAACAGTTGTATACTCAGCAATTCTTCCCTTTAAGCCCTATTTTCACAGGCTACTTCTGGATTAAGTATTTACCTATAGTAAAATAACTCTTCAATCTCCCTATTAATAGGAATTTATAGAACAAAGAATTCCAGAACCTAGGTGTTGCAAGAAACTTCATTACCCAAAACGGGAATCCTTCCAGCATCTCTTGTGTCCCAGTTAGTCTGTGTGTGCCTAGATACAGACAGACACATCTGTCTACTCCATTCAAAATCAGCAGTGTTGCAAAGAGTCCAGGCTTCAGAGCCAGAAGGACCCTGTTCCCATCCTAAATCTGGCAGCCACTAGCTATACCACTAGAAAAAGCCTCAATTATTACATCTTTAGAAAAAGGGGGTGGGGGGAAGATTCTCTTCTGCTTGTTATAAAGATTATCTGAAATCATGTAGGAAAGGCACCCGGCAGAATGCCTGGCACTGAATATTTATTTACCCTCCTTGCCCCTGAGAATATCTGCTCAGGTGACAATCAACTCTGCTTTCCTTTTAAAAACAGGCATGCTGCTGCTGCTAAATCGCTTCAGTCATTTCCAACTCTGTGTGACCCTATGGACGGTAGCCCACCAGGCTCCTCTGTTCATGGGATTCTCTAGGCAGGAAAACTGGAGTGGGTTGCCATACCCTCCTTCAGGAGATCTTCCCAACTCAGGGATCAAACTCTGGTCTCCTGTATTGCAGGCAGATTCTTTACCACTGAGCCACCAGGGAAGTCCCCGGGAACAGGCATACAAACAAATAAACAAAATCCATATGGCATATTTCTAAGTATAAACATTGAATGACAAATATTCCTTATGCATTTATTCAAATTATTAGAGAAAATCTTACACTTAAAAAAAAAAAAACAACTTTAGGTTGAAAGCTTTGGCAGATGAATGTGATCTATTCCTCAAAATAACTGGAGGAAATATGTAGTATGTGATCTAAAATGTTTAGTTGGGAAGCCTTAATTAAAGAAATATCTGATTTTTCCCTCTTTCCTTGTTAGACCTGATGCTTTATTCCTCATGCTTTATGGAATATGAGGAACTGGCCCTGTACTTTTAAGCAAAGACACTGAGATTCAGTGACTGGAAAATTTGGCCTCCTCACCTTCCACCACTTGATGTCACCCGTACTCCCCTGAACTTCAGTCCAAATTTTTTCTAACAGAGTGAGCAGGTAACAGCCAAATCTGCAATGATTCTACAATCCTAATTCAGGCTTGCAACCAAAGCAAATCAGCGTCTCTGATAAAACACAAGATACTTGTGCAGAGAACCGAAAAACTGGGAAGATGAAAGTTCAAATATTTGAGGAAATCACTGTTTTTGTTTCAAAAAAATACTTGCCATTTAAAATGAATTCTGAAAGTGAAAAACTAAATCAGTTAAATAGAATTTTAAGAAACTAATTCACTCACGTGAAGAATAGTGTGATGTTTATTCTTAGATCAATAGTTGACTGAAGCACCACTGAAAAAATTTTCTACTATAATAAAGAGAGCATACATCCTCATTATACTACAAGCAAATGAAAAATGAATATACATTTGAGTTAGAACATTCCACACTAAAAATACATGAAAAATATTTGAATGTCTCTTTATTAATCTTTAGTAGGTCCTTGACAGAAACCAAAAAAGTTCTGGAAAAATAATATATCAGATGAGTAGAGGTTGAACATATGAAGTTGCACTGTCCTTCTACCAGCTGGTATAACAAAGAATATCTATTTTACCTGAATATTTACTATGTTTATGGAGCATGAAACACTGCAGCTACATTGTTGACGGATCCTTTGACATGTCAATGTGAAACATATGCATGTTTAACATGTTTATAAAAAAGTATGTTGTCCCATTATATCAACGTACATTTGGCACTCACATTAGAAATAGACCAGCATCTGTATTATATTACGACACACAAGGGTTCCGGAGAGTCGTTTTCACTTGGGGGTTAGCCTCTATTCATTTGCTTGATCTTTTACAGAGAGCAGGATGCAAAATTACTCCAATATGGATCTACTCTATGGAATATGTGCTGGTGGAAAAGCTTTGTTCTGCATTATGTGAGCACAAATCATAGTGAGCAGATCCAAAGAACTTTCTCTTCCTGGGGGGAAAAAATTCTAAAAAACTCACCAATTTTCAGTACTTTTTCTGTGTATGTTTGTATATGTATGTATGTCTTTTCATTCAAAATGATTACTGATTTTTTGAAAAAGTGTTCCCTGTTACATACTTACTGTAGAAAATTTGGAAAAAAACTGAAAAATACAAAGCAGAGAGAGAAAAATCTAAGATAGCTAGTATTTATATTTTGGTATTTTTACCCTTTTTTTTGTTTCAATGAATGCTTATTTGATCCAGAAGACTTCATATTTTAAATATGATACCATTAATTGATTGATAAGCTAATCACAAACACAAGCAATATTTCCTTTCTGTGAGGTTGAGGTGGACATATTCTCCTTGCAAAACTGCAAAGATCTGTCTTACTGTTATATGGTGAAGAGAGTTTTATCAAGTAGGGATGTAGTAAGAAGAAATGAAGGAAGAAGTATGTTTGCAAGAGCAACTCACCTCATCGTCGTCAGCATCGTACTGGGCATAGTGCTGTTCAAGCAGCTCTCTCTGGCGCCTTTCTTGTTCCAGCGTCTGGCTTATCAACTGGGCAACCTCACTCACTTGTCCAGGTTTTTCTCGCCCAATAACAAATCTACACGAAAGTTAAAGAGAATTGGTATAGTCAGGATCTCCAGCAAAAAAAGGAATGCTAAGGAAAGTAAATAAGCTTCACATTTCATCAGAGTATATCAAGCCTCAAAAAAATAATATTACCTGTTTTTTTAAAGGTATGCTTGGGTAGAAAGAAAGGTTAGCTGAGCAATTAAAGTGATTTTTGCAGCCACAGACCAAAGGAAAAGAGGAAAAGTAAAGAACCACAAAAATTATTACTTTAGGAGAAGACAAAACAGATGTAATCCATCCTCCAGTACTTTACACATTTCTGATGCCCTACAAAATGAAAGCAAGGTCATAATTTTCTGTAACACTGAACTTTAGAATCATTTCCACAGTTACATTCTCTTTAAAATGCAAAACTACTTGAAAAACATTTTGAGGTATGGCATACTCTATGTGAGTAAATAAGAAGGAGGCATTGACTTTTTGCTAAGTCACTATGACTCTGAAGGTTAAAAAAAAGAGAAAAAAATGTAGTTTTTTTTTTTTTTTTGGTCTGTGATTTTAAAATGAAAAACTAAAACAAAGGAGAAGTAAATCAGTTCACTAAGATTGGAGCAAGATGCTATGAGGAAGGATGTGGTCTCAAGACATACTCAAGGGGAAATCCTATCAATGTAATTCCTGTAAGAAAAAATATATAAAGAGAAAGTCACAGAAGACATTTACTTATTGCCATCTAGTCATTTAGATACATCCTCATTGATACTATGTTTCTTATTCAACAAATTAATATTCACTTTTTAAAATCTTTTCACACTAATATATGGCTCTATCTTTCTAAAAATACAAATAATATGCCTCCATGATATAGTTTCCATATATTTTTTAACTTCATTATTTTGGTTAGTAACTCTGTTTAATTTTGCTTATAAACTGAACTGATGTTTTCTTTCCTCTGATTGGGCTTCTCAGGTGGCTCAGTGATAGAGAATCTGCCTGCAATGCAGGAGACACAGGAGATGTAGGTTCAACCCTTGGATTCGGAAGATCCTATGTAGGAGGAAGCGGCAACACACTCCAGTATTATCGCCTGGAAAATTCCATGGACAGAGGAGCCTGGCGGGCTACATTCCATGGGGTTTCACAGAGTTGGACATGATTGAGCAACTAACAGTTCTGATTATAATACTTTGCTATTTTCAATTACAATTTTAAAAGAAATACTCTACCATTCTCTGTACAAATACACTAAATGTCAAAATTTTTATACTTGGATGTTAGTAATTAAATATATTTTTAGAGTTATTTTCATGTTGTTTCAAATAAGACTGTGAAAGTATGCCTCAGTGTTCATTTATCACCCAAGTTATTTTTCTTTGGGAAATTAATCATTGAGTTGTAATCATTTTCTATATATTCTGGATACATATATGTTAGGTAGTTAGAATAGGAAAAAGGAGTCAAAAATAGTGATGGCAAAAAGACAAAGAAAGGAAAAAGCCCGGAAAAACAGAACAAAGGAAGGACCAAGAACCTGAGTGAGAACCTCAGATGAAGCAAACAGCCCTCCTGGCTAGCCCAGTTTACATCGGACAGGCTCAGGGGGAGGAGGAAAACATATAAAAAGGGGAGCCAAAATTAAGCCGCTGGCTTCTCTTGCTTCACTTCTTTTGGGCTGGCCTGCCCTTATACCTCGAGGATGTATTTTCCTTTGCTTGCCAAATAAAACTGAGCTGTATAACACTACTCCATTGCTTCAAATTTTTGCTGCAGTGAGACAGAACCAAGGAAATTACACACTCCCCTGACATATATATGTATTATAGATACAGATATACACACACAAATCATATATGTGATTTATTATATTCTCTCAATCTGTGGGTTGCCTTTTAATTTTCCTAAGTTTTTCAAGAAGTCCAAATTATTCTTTTTTAAAAGATTGCAATTTGTGCTTCCTACCTAAGAAATCTGCCTGATTTAATATTACAAAGATTTTCTCCAGTTAGGTTGGTGCAAATGTAATTTCTGTTTCAGGTGGTGAATTTTAGATCATTATAACTAGGCTCAAACACATTTTTATTAATCAAATAGGAATGATTACAATCAACACAATTTTTCCAGTGAGAAATAAGTTTATCACTGTGGCATAAAAATCTGTAGCTGGGGATTCAAAGAACTCTTGGAATGCATTTTCTGGATCCTGCTGATTGTGGAAGCATTTTCTCTGGAAAAATTGTCAAGATGCTTGAAGAAATGGTAGTCGGTTGGTGAGAGGTGAATATGCTGGAGGAGGCAAAACTTCATAGTTCAATTTGTTCAAGTTTTTAACGCGTGGTTGGACATTGTCATTGGGAAGAACTGGGCTCGTTCTGTTGAACAATGCCAGCTGCAGGGGCTGCAGATTTCAGTGCGTCTTATCAATTTGCTGAGCATAATTCTCAGATGTAATAGTTTCACAGGGATTCGGAAAGCTGTAGTGGATCAGACCAGCAAGAGACCACCAAACAGTAACCATAATATTTTTTGGTGCAAGTTGGCTTTGGGAAGTGCTTTGGGCTTCTTCTCAGTCCAACTATTGAAGTGGTCATCACCAGTTGTTGTATACAATCCACTTTTTGTTGCATTTTGCAATCTGATTGAGAAATGGTTCATTGTTGTTGCACAGAATAAGAGAAGAAGGCACTTCAAACTGACAATTTTTTTGATTTCTGGTCAGCTAATGAGGCATCCACTTTTTGAGCTTTTGCACCTTTCCAATTTGCTTCAAATGCTGAATGACTGTAAAATGGTCAACGCTGAGTTCTTAGGCAACTTCTCAAATAGCTGTAAGAGGATCAGCTTTGATGATGACTCTCAATTTTCACCGTCAACTTCCGATGGTCAGCAATTATGCTCATCTTCAAGTCTCTTGTCTCCTTTGCAAGACTTCTTGAACCACCACTGCACTGTATTGTACGTTAGAAGTTCCTGAGCCAAATGCATTGTTGATGTTGCAAGTTGTCTCTGATGTTTCATGACCCATTTTGAACTCAAATAAGAAAATTGCTCAAATCTGCTTTTTGTCTAACATCATTTCCATAGTCTAAAATAAACGGAAAATAAACAGCAAGTAAAGACTCTTAAGACTCCCTTAGACAGCAAGGAGAACAGCAAGGAGATCAAAACAGTCAATCATGATGGAAATCAACCCTGAAGGACTGAAGCTGAAGCTCCAATACTTCTGCCACCTGACCCAAAGAGCTGACTCACTGGAAAAGACCCTGATGCTGGGAAAGATTGAAGGCAGGAGGAGAAGGTGACGACAGAGAATGAGATGGCTGAATGGCATCACTGACTCAATGGACCTGAGTTTAAGCAAGCTCTGGGACATGGTGAGGGACAGGGAAGCCAGGTGTGCAGCAGTCCATGGGGTCACAAAAAGTTGGACATAACTTAGCAACTGAACAACAACAACAAGTCACTAGCAAAAAAACATAAAGCAAGAAATGTGCATTAAAATGATATATAACATAACCACATTTATTTATAATATATTCCAATATCAAATGGCAAATTTCAATAATACAAAAACCACAATTAACTTTTGTCCCAACCTAATATTTTCCTTCTTAAAGTGTTAATGTTTTGATTTTATATCAGGTAGGTGAAATCTTTCAAATTTATTTTCATGCATGATGTTTGGTAAAGGGGGGTTCAATATTTTCCAAATGGGTAGCCAGCTGTTTCAATACCATGTTTTGAAAAGACTATTCATTACCACCACTGAATTACTCAGGCACATTTGCTGAAAATAAATTGACCATGTACCTGTGTGCTGATTTCTGAACTTTTCAGTCTTCTGCATTGATGTATTTATCCCTGTGCCAATACCACACTGCCTTCATTGCAATACACTTAATCTTCAAACTAGTGCTGTGAGTTATCCAATTATGTGTGCCCTTTTCAAAACTACTGACTATTCTAAGTTATCTAAATAGCTACATAAATTTTAAAACTAGCTTACCAGTTTCATTTACAAAGCACATTGATGTTTGATTTGGGATTGCTTTGAATCTATAGATCAATTTGTGGATCAATTCTACTAATAATATAGAATTGTCTGATCCATGAACATAGTAATTCTCTGCATTTATTTTCAATTATTTCTATTGAAATACAGTTGACAATACTATGTAACAATATTACGTTAGTTACAGGTGTATTACATAATGATTGCATACATTATGAAAGATCACCCTAAGTCTAGTAACCATCTGTCCCCACACAGATTTACTACACTATTACTGACCATATTCCTTATTCTGTATATTACACCTTGACTTCCTTAACATATAACTAGAGATTTGAATTTCTTTTTTTAAAAAAGTTTTACTTTTCTTTTTTTCTAATTTATTTTTTATTGAAGGATAATTGTTTTATAGAATTTTGTCATTTTCTGTCAAACCTCAATATGAATCAGCCATAGGTATACATATAACCCCTTCTTTCTAAATCTCCCTCGCATCTCCCCCCCCATCCCACTCCTCTAGATTGATACAGAGCTGCCGTTTGAATTTCCTGAGCCATATAGCAAATTCTCGTTGGCTAACTATTTTACATATGGTAATGTAAGTTTCCATGGTACTTTTTCCATACATCTGACCCTCGCTTCCCCTCATCCCATGTCCATAAACCTATTCTATATGTCTGTTTCTCCACTGCTGTCCTGTAAATAAATTCTTCAGTACCATTGTTCTAGATTCCACATATATGTGTTAGAGTACGATATTTATCTTTCTCTTTCTGACTCACTTCACTCTGTATAATAGGTTCTAGGTTGATCCACCTCATTAGAACTGACTAAAATTCACTTCTTTTTATGGCTAAGTAATATTTCATTGTGTACATGTACCACTTCTTCATCCATTCATCTGTCGATGGACATCTAGGTTGCTTCCATGTTCTAGCTATTGTAAATAGTGCTGCAATGAACAATGGGATACATGTGTCTTTTTCGATTTTGGTTTTCTCAGGTTATATGCCTAGGAGTGGCATTGCTGAGTCATACTGTGGTTTTATTCCCAGTTTTTAAAGGACTCTCCATACTGTCTTTCATAGAGGCTGTACAATTTACATTCTTACCATTAGTGCAAGAGTGTTCTCTTTGCTCCATATCCTCTCCAGCATTTATTGTTTGTAGACTTTTTGATGATGGCCATTCTGACCAGTGTGAGGTGATATCTCATTGTAGTTTTGATTTGCATTTCTCTAATAATGAGCGATGTTGAGCATCTTTTCATGCATTTGATAAGCATCTGTATGTCTTCTTTGGAGAAATGTCTGTTTAAGTCTTTTTCCCACTTTTTGACTGAGTTGTATGTATATTTTGGAAATTAATCCTTTGTCAGTTGTTTCATTTGCTATTATTTTTTCCCATTCTGAGGGTTGTCTTTTCACCTGGTTTATAGTTTCCTTTGCTGTGCAAAAGCTTTTAAGTTTAATCAAGTCCCACTTGTTTACTTTTGTTTTTATTTCCATTACTCTAGGAGGTGGGTCATAGAGGATCTTGCTTTGATTTATGTCATCAAGTGTTCTGCCTATGTTTAAGAGTTTTATAGTTTCTGGTCTTGCATTTAGGTCTTTAATCCATTTTGAGTTTATCTTTGTGTATGGTGTTAGGAAGTGTTCTAATCTCATTCTTTTACATGTAGCTGTCCAGTTTTCCCAGCACCATTTCTTGAAGAGGCAATCTTTGCCTCATTGTATAATTATTGCCTCTTGTCAAAAATAAGGTACCCATAAGTGCATGGGTTTACTTCTGGGCTTTTCATCTTGTTCTGTTGGTCTATATTTCTGTTTTTTTTTTTGTCAGTACCATACTGTCTTGATGACTGTAGCTTTGTAGTATAATCTGAAGTCAGGAAGGTTGTTTCCTCCAGCTCCATTCTTCTTTCTCAGGACTGCTTTGGCTATTTGGTGTTTTCTGTGTTTCCATATGAATTGTGAAATTTTTTGTTCCAGTTCTGTGAAAACAGCCATTGCTAATTTGATAGGGATCTCACTGAATCTGTAGATTGTGTTTGGTAGTATTGTCATTTTCACAATATTGATTCTTCCTACCTAGGAACATGGGATATCTCTCCATCTGTTTCTGTTGTCTTTGATTTCTTTCATTAGTGTCTTATAGTTTTCAGTGTACAGTTCTTTTGTCTCCTGAGGTAAGTTTATTCCTAGATATTTCTTTTTCTTGGAATGGTGAATGGGATTGTTTCCTTAATTTCTCTTTCTGATTTTTCATTGTTAGTATATAGAAATGCAAGTGATTTCTGTGCATTGATTTTGTATCCTGCAACTTTGCTGAATTCATTGATTCAGTTCAGTTCAGTTCAGGCGCTCAGTCATGTCCGACTCTTTGCGACCTCATGAACCACAGCACGCCAGGCCTCCCTGTCCATCACCAACTCCCGGAGCTCACCCAGACTCACGTCCATCGAGTCAGTGATGCCATCCAGCCATCTCATCCTCTGTCATCCCCTTCTCCTCTTGTCCCCAATCCCTTCCCCAGCATCAGAGTCTTTTCCAATAAGTCAACTCTTCGCATGAGGTGGCCAAAGTACTGGAGTTTCAGCTTTAGCATCAGTCCTTCCAAAGAAATCCCAGGGCTGATCTCCTTTAGAATGGACTGGTTGCATCTCCTTGAAGTCCAAGGGACTCTCAAGAGTCTTCTCCAACATCACAGTTCAAAAGCATCAATTCTTCAGCAGTCAGCCTTCTTCACAGTCCAACTCTCACATCCATACATGACCACAGGAAAAACCATAGCCTTGACTAGACGGACCTTTGTTGCCAAAGTAATGTCTCCGCTTTTGAATATGCTATCTAGGTTGGTCATAATTTTCCTTCCAAGGAGTAAGCGTGTTTTAATTTCATGGCTGAAGTCACCATCTGCAGTGATTTTGGAGCCCCCAAAAATAAAGTCTGACACTGTTTCCACTGTTTCCCCATCTATTTGCCATGAAGTGGCAGGACCGGATGCCATGATCTTCGTTTTCTGAATGTTGAGCTTTAAGCCAACTTTTTCACTCTCCACTTTCACTTTCATCAAGAGGCTTTTTAGTTCCTCTTCACTTTCTGACATAAGGGTGGTGTCATCTGCATATCTGAGGTTATTGAGATTTCTCCCGGCAATCTTGATTCCGGCTTGTGTTTCTTCCAGCCCAGCGTTTCTCATGATGTACTCTGCATATAAGTTAAATAAGCAGGGTGACAATATACAGCCTTGACGTACTCCTTTTCCTATTTGGAACCAGTCTGTTGTTCCATGTCCAGTTCTAACTGTTGCTTCCTGACCTGCATACAAATTTCTCAAGAGGCAGATCAGGTGGTCTAGTATTCCCAGCTCTTTCAGAATTTTCCACAGTCAAAGCCTTTGGCATAGTCAATAAAGCAGAAATAGATGTTTTTCTGGAACTCTCTTGCTTTTTCATGATCCAGCGGATGTTGGCAATTTGATCTCTGGTTCCTCTGCCTTTTCTAAAACCAGCTTGAACATCAGGAAGTTCACGGTTCACGTATTGCTTAAGCCTGGCTTGGAGAATTTTGAGCATTACTTTACCAGCATGTGAGATGAGTGCAATTGTGTGGTAGTTTGAGCATTCTTTGGCATTGCCTTTCTTTGGGATTGGAATGAAAACTGACCTTTTCCAGTCCTGTGGCCACTGCTGAGTTTTCCAAATTTGCTGGTATACTGAGTGCAGCACTTTCACATAATCATCTTTCAGGATTTGAAAGAGCTCAACTGGAATTCCATCACCTCCACTAGCTTTGTTTGTAGTGATGCTTTCTAAGGCCCACTTGACTTCACATTCCAGGATGTCTGGCTCTAGGTCAGTGATCACACCATCGTGAGTATCTGGGATGTGAAGATCTTTTTTGTACAGTTCTTCTGTGTATTCTTGCCACCTCTTCTTGATATCATCTGCTTCTGTTAGTTCCATACCATTTATCGAGCCCATCTTTGCATGAAATGTTCCCTTGGTATCTCTAATTTTCTAGAAGAGATCTTTAGTCTTTCCCATTCTGTTGTTTTCCTCTATTTCTTTGCATTAATTGCTGAGAAATGCTTTCTTATCTCTTCTTGCTATTCTTTGGAACTCTGCATTCAGATGTTTGTATCTTTCCTTTTCTCCTTTGCTTTTTGCTTCTCTTCTTTTCACAGCTATGTGTAAGGCCTCCCCAGACAGCCATTTTGCTTTTTTCATTTTTTTCCCATGGGGATGGTCTTGATCCCTGTCTCCTGTACAATGTCACGAACCTCATTCCATAGTTCATCAGGCACTCTATCTACCAGATCTAGGCCCTTAAATCTATTTCTCACTTCCACTGTATAATCATAAGGGATTTGATTTAGGTTATACCTGAATGGTCTAGTGGTTTTCCCTACTTTCTTCAATTTAAGTCTGAATTTGGCAATAAGGAGTTCATGGTCTGAGCCACAGTCAGCTCCTGGTCTTGTTTTTGCTGACTGTATAGAGCTTCCCCATCTTTGGCTACAAAGAATATAATCAATCTGATTTCAGTGTTGACCATCTGGTGATGTCCATATATAGAGTCTTCCCACTGATTAGCTCTAGTAATTTTCTGATACTATCTTTAGGGTTTTCTATGTACAGTATCATGTCATCTGCAAACAGTGAGAACTTCTTCTTTTCCAATCTGGATTCCTTTTATTTTTTTTTCCTTTTCTGATGGCTGTAGCTAGGACTTCCAGAACTATGTTGAATAATAGTGGTGAAAGTGGACACCCTTGTCTTGTTCCTGATCTTACGGGGAATATCAGTTTTTCACCACTGAGAATAATGTTTGCTGTAGGCTTATCATATATGGCCTTTACTATGTTGATGTAGGTCCCTTCTATGCCCATTTTGTGAAGAGTTTTAATCATAAATGGGTACTGAATTTTGTCCAAGGCTTTTTCTGCATCTATTGAGATGATCATATGGTTTTTATCTTTCAATTTGTTAATATGGTGTATCACATCAATTGATATGTGTACATTGAAGAATCTTTGCATTCCTGGAACAAACCTAGCTTGCTCATGGTGTATGAGCTTTTTGATGTGTTGCTGAATTCTCTTTGCTGAAATTCTGTTGAGGATTTTTGCATCTATGTTCATCAGTGACATTGGCCTGTAGTTTTCTTTTTTGTGTGTTGTCTTTGTCTGGTTTTAGTATCAGGGTGATGGTGGCCTTTAGAATGAGTTTGGAAATGTTCCTTCCTCTGCAATTTTTTGAAAGAGTTTTAGAAGGATAGGCATTAGCTCTTCTCTAAATGTGTGATAGAATTGTCCTGTGAAGCCGTCTGGTCCTGGGCTTTTGTTTTTTGAGAGATGTTTGATCACAGCTTCAATTTCAGTGCTTCTAATTGGGTTGCTCATAATTTATATTTCTTCCTGGTTCAGTCTTGGAAGACTGAACTTTTCTAGGAATCTGTCCATTTCTTTCAGGTTACCCATTTTATTGCCATATAATTGTTCATAATAGTCTCTTATAATCCTTTGTATTTCTGCATTGCTTGTTGTATCCTCTCCTTTTTCATTTCTAGTTTTGTTGATTTGATGCTTCTCTCTTTTTTTCTCGATAAGCCTGGCTAAAGGCTTGCCAGTTTTATCTTCTCAAACAACTAGCTTTTAGTTTTATTACTCTTGACTATTGTTTCTTTCATTTCTTTTTCATTCATTCTGCTTAGATCTTTATGATTTCTTTCCTTCTACTAATTTTGGGGTGTTTTTTTTTTTCTTCTTCCAGTTTAGGTGTAAAGTTAGGTTGTCTACCTGATGCTTTTCTTGTTTCTGGAGGCATGATTGTATGGACATAAACTTCCCTCTTAGGACTGCTTTTGCTGCATCCCATAGGTTTTGAGTTGTCATGTTTTCATTGTCATTTGTTTCTAGATATTTTATTTCCCTTTTGATTTCTTCAGTAATGTGTTGGTTATTTAGAAACATGTTGTTTAGTTTCCATGTGTTTGTGTTTCTTTCAGTTTTTTTCTTGTAATTGAAATCTAGTCTCATAGCATCGTGGTTGAGAGAAGATGCCTGATATGATTTCAATTTTCTTAAATTTACTGAGCTTTTATTTGCAACCCAAGATGAGGTCTATCCTGGAGATTGTTCTATGTGCACTTGAGAAGAAGATGTTTTCCTCTGCATTTGGATAGAATATCCTGAAGATATCAATGAGATCCATCTCATCTAATGTATCATTTAAGACTTGTGTTTCCTTATTAATTTTCTGTTGTGATGATCTATCCATTGGTGTGAGTGGGGTGTTAAAAGTCTCCTACTATTATTGTGTTACTGTTAATTTCTCCTTTTATGCCCATTAGTGTTTGTCTTATGTATTGAGGTGCTCCTATGTTGGGTACATATAGATATTTACAATTGTTATGTCTTCTTCCTGGATTGATTCCTTGATCGTTACGTAGTGTCCTTCCTTATCTCTTGTAATATTCTTTATTTTAAGGTCTATTTTGTCTGATATGAGGATTGCTACTCCAGGTTTGCATTGCTTCCCATTTGCATGGAATATATTTTTCCATCCTCTCACTTTCAGTCTATATGTGCTGTGAGGTCTGCAGTGGGTTTCTTTTAGACAGTATATATATATATGGGTCTTGTTTTTGTATCCATTCAGCCAGTCTGTATCTTTTAGTTGGAGCATTTAATCCATTTACATTTAAAGTGATTACTGAAAAATATGTTCCTACTGCCATTTTCTTAATTGTTTGGGTTTGATTTTGTATATCTTTTTTCTTCTCTTGTATTTCTTGGCTATATAAGTCCCTTTAACATTTGTTGTAAAGCTGGTTACATGGTACTGAATTTTCTTAACTGTTGCTTGTCTGAAAAGCTTTTGATTTCTCCATCAATTTTGAATGAGATCCTTGTGGGGGTAGAGTAGGTTTTTTCCTTTTCAATACTTTAAATATATCCTTCCAGTCCTTTCTGGCCTGCAGAGTTTCTGCTGAAAGATCAGCTGTTAGCATATGGGGTTTCCCTTGTATGTCACTTGTTGCTTCTCCCTTGCTGCTTTTAATATTCTTGTGTTTAGTCTTTGTTAGTTTGATTAGCATGTGTCTTGGCTTGTTTCTCCTTAGTCCTATCCTGTATGGGACTCTTTGTGCCGCTTGAACTTGATTGACTATTTCCTTTTCCATGTTGGGGAAATTTTCAACTATAATCTCTTCAAAAATTTTCTCATACCCTTTCTTTTTCTCTTCTTCTTCTGGGACCCCTATAAGTTGAATGTGGGTGTGTTTGATATTGTCCCAGAGGTCTCTGAGATGATCCTCAGTTCTTTTCATTCTTTTTTACTTTATTCTGCTCTTCAGAATTTATTTCCACCATTTTATCTTCCAGCCCACTGATTCATTTTTCTGCTTCAGATATTCTGCTATTGATTCCTTCTGCAGTATTTTTAATTTCAGTAATTCTGTTGTTCTTCTCTATATGTTTATTCTTTAATTCTTCTAGGTCTTTGTTAATTGATTCTTGCATTTTCTCCATTTTGTTTTCAAGTTTTTTGATCATATTTACTATCATTATTCTGAATTTTTTTTCAGGTAGTTTGCCTATTTCCTCTTTATTTATTTGGACTTCTGTGTTTCTAATTTGTTCCCTCATTTGTGTAGTATTTTTCTGCCTTTTCATTATTTTTTCTTAACTTACTGTGTTTGAGATCTCCTTTTCCCAGGCTCCAAAGCTGAATTCTGTCTTCCTTTTGGTTTCTGCCCTCCTAAGGTTGGTCTAGTGGTTTGTATAAGCTTCCTACAGGGTGAGATTTGTGCTGAGTTTTTGTTTGTTTGTTTTTCTTCTGAGGGGCAAGGCTGAGTGAGGTGGGAATCCTGTCTGCTGAAGATTGGCTTTGTATTTTTGTTTTGTTTGTTGTTTAGATGAGGCGTCCTGCACAGGGTGCTACTGGTGGTTAGGTGATGCCGGGTCTTGTATTCAAGTGGTTTCCTTTGTGTGAGTTCTCACTATTTGATACTCCCTAGTTTTAGTTCTCTGGTAGTCTTGATGTTGGAGTCAGTGCTCCCACTCCAAATGCTCAGGGCTTGATCTCTGGTCAGGAATGAGGATTCTATAAGTGGTTTGTTATGGCATTAAGTGAGATTAAATCAAATATCCAAAAATGAGAAACCAAAGGTGAAACCCAGACAAATGGCAGTTATAAAATCAGGCAAATAATAATTAAAATAATGGAATATACACATTCCCCCATGAGCAAAGTCAAAACAGTCCAACAAAAATAAAGTACAGTAGATTGGCCTGGAGAACAAAGTAAATCAAAAATTATATTTACTAGTTAAGAACAAAACTAACTAAAGTACAAACTGGAAAACAAAACTAATGCAAGGTGCCAAGTGGGGAATAAAGCAATGAAACAAAACTAACAAATATGTTGAGAGGAAAGGAAATAAAGAAAAGAAAGAAAGAATAGATATGCAAAGTTAAACAGAAGTAGATGAAAAAGATTTATATACATTAAAGATTAACTTCAAGGGGAAGAGAACAGTAGGAAAGGCAAACAAAAGAATAAATGTAGAAAAAATATAATAGGTTTTTTAAAAATTAAAATTATAAAAAAGAGAAAAGAAAAAAAAAAAAAGGAAGAAGAAAGAAAAAAGGAAAACTCCATAGAACTGCAAAAGCCCAACACAGAGTCAGAGGTTTATAGCAGCAATAAAAAGTGTGACTGAATAGACACATATATGTATACACCCATAAGCAAAATCAAAACAGCTCAACAAAAATAAAGTACAATAGAATGACCTGGCAAACAAAGGAAACCAAAAATTGTATCTACCAGAACAAAACTAAAGCACAAACTGGAAAACAAAACTAAAGCAAGGTGCCAATTGGTGAATAAAGCAATGAAAATAAAACTAACAAAATGTTCAGAGGAAAGGAAAGAAAGAAAGAATGGATATGCAAAGTTAAATCAAGGTAGATGAAGATTTATATACATTAAAGATTAACTGCAAGGGGAAGAGAACAGTAGGAAAGGCAAACAGTGATAAATATAGAAAAAATGTAATAGGATTTAAAAAATTAAAAATTAAAATTATAAAAAAGAAAAAAGAAAAAAAAAAAACAGAAGAAGAAAGAAAAAAGGGAAAAAGGAAAACTCCACAGAACTACAAAAGCCCAATGTAGTGGCAGAGCTTTGTAACAACAATAAAAAGTGTGACTGAATATACACGAAATTTGCATTTCTTAAAACCTTCAGCTATTTAGCTGTGTGTGTGTGTGTGTGTGTGTGTGTGTGTACCACTTTGTCTTTATCCTTTCACCTCATGTTGGACACTTAGGTTGCTTCTATATCTAGGGTATTGTAAATAAAGGTCCAGTGAACATTTGAGTGCATATATTTTTTTCAAATTATGGTTTTTATTTTCTTCAAATGAATACCCAGAAGTAAATTACTAAATCATGTTGCAGTTGTATTTTTAATTTTCTGAGGAACTTCCATACTGTTTTCCATAGTGTCTGCACCAATTTACAATTCCACCAACAGTGCACAAACATTCCCTTTTCTCCGCATCCTCATTAACACTTATTCGTTGTCTATTTGCTAACAGTTATTCTGATATGACATCTCATTGTAATTTTTACTTGCATGTCTCTGATGATTAGTGATGTTGAGCATCTTTTCATGTGGCTGTTGGCCATATGTCTTCTTTGGAAAAGTGTCTATTTAGGCCCCCTGGCCATTTTTAAATTGGGTTCTTTGTTATTTTGATATTGAGTTATGTGAGTTCTTTGTATATTTTAGACTTTAATCTTTTATCTTTTGCAAATATCTTCTCCCATTCAGCTGGCTGCCTTTTCACTTTGCTGATAGCTTCCTTCACTGTGCAGAAGTTTTTTAGTTTAATGTGGTCCCATTTGTTTATTTTTTTGTTTCCCTTGTCTATGGAGACTTATTTCCCCAAAATTATATTGTTAGGACTGATGTCAGAGAGCATACAGCCTATGTTTTTTTCTAGGAGTTTTACGGCTTCGGGTCTTAAAGTCTTTAATCCATTTTGAGTTTATTTTTGTATATGGTATGAGAAAGTAGTCCAGTTTGGTTATTTTGCATGTCCAGTTATCACAACACCATTTATTGAAGAGGCTGTCTTTGCCCCATTTTATATGTTTGCCTCTTTTGATTAATTGACTATGATTATTTGCTGTAGTTGTGTGAAAAATGATTTTGGCATTTTGATACTGATTACACTCAATCTATAGATTGCCTAAGGAGTATTTTGACAATGTTAAGTCTTCCAATCCATAAACATGGTATATTATTTCCATTTGTTTATGTCACCTTCAGTTTCTTCCCTCTGTGTCTTACAGTTTTCTGAGTACAAGTCTTGTATTGCTTTAGTTAGGTTTATTCCCAGGTGGTGGCTCAGATATAAAAGAATCTGCCTGCAATGCAGGAGACCCAGGTTCAATCTGGGTTAGGAAGATCCCCGGGAGCATTCCATGGACAGAGGAGCCTGGGAGGCTACAGTTCATGGGGCCGCAGAGAGTTGGGCATGACTGCGTGACTAACACTTCATTCACAGGCATTTTATTCTTTAGAATACAATTGTAAATTGGGTTGTTTTCTTAATTTCTCTTTCTGATGTTTTGTTGTCAGTGTATAGAATCATAGAAAACTTTTGGATATTAATTTTGAGGCCTGTCACTTTACTGAATTCATTTGTTAGTTCTAAGTTTTTTTAATGGCGACTTTAGGATTTTCTATATATAGTATGGGAGAAGGAAATGGTAATCCACTCCAGGATTCTTGCCTGGAGCATTCCATGGACAGATGAGCCTGGCAGGCTACAGTCCACTGGGTCACAAAGAGTTGGACACAACTGAGCAACTAACACCTCTACTCGACTCCTCCTCCTCCTACTATATAGAATCAGGTCATCGCAAACAATGATAGTTTTAATTCTTCCTTTTCAATTTGTATTCCTTCTATTTATTTTTCTTATTTGACTGCTGTGGCTAGGACTTACAATACTATATTAAATAAAGTGGCAGCAATTGGCATCCTTGTTTTGATCCTGATCCTAGTAGAAATGCTTTCAGCTTTTCACCATTGGGTATGACATTGGCTGTGGGTCTGTCATATATGTCTCTTATTATGTTGGGGTAAGTTCCCTCTCTATTGTTTATCATAAATGCATGTTGAATTTTGATAAAAGTTTTTCTACATCTATTGAGATAATAAAATTTTTTTCAATTTGATAATGTTATGACATTGATTTTTGTATACCAAACTATCCTTGCACCACTGGGATAAATTCCACCTGACCATGTTATTATATATTCCTTTTAATGTACTGTTGAATTCAGTTTGCTAATATTTTGTTGAAAATTGTTACATCTAGCTTTATCAGTGACATTGACCTTGATTCTCTTTTTTGTGTAGTAATTCCATCTGGTTTTAGTACCAGGGTGATGCTGACCTCATAGAATGAGTTCAGAAGCACTCCTTTCCCTTCAGATTTTTGAAGTAGCTTGAGAAGGACAGATTTCAATCGTCCTTTAAATGTATGGTAGAACTCATTGGTGAGGCCATTTAGTCCTGGACTTTTATTGGGGGGCGGGGGCAGATTTTTAAATCAGTGATTCAATGCCATTACTGGTAATCAGTTTGCTCATATTTCCTATTTCTTTCTCAATCAATCTTTGGAACTGTATATTTCTAGGAATTTTTTCATTTCTTCTAGATTGTCTTTTACAACCTAGAAGGTATGTAACAGTTCATAGTAATTTCTTATGTTTCTTTGCATTTCAATGGTGTCAGTTCTAACTTCTCTTTTACTACTGATTTTATTTGGGCCCATGATGAGTCTGGCTAAAGTTTACCAATTTTGTTTGTCTTTTCAAGAACCAGGTCTTAGTTTCGTTGATCTTTTTCTTTCTTTCTTTTTTTAAGTCTCTATTTCATTTACTTTTCCTCTGATTTTTATGATTTCTTTCCTTCTACTAATTTCAAGTTTTGCTTGTCCCTCATTTTCTAGCTCCTTTAGGTATAAGGTTTGATTATTTATTTGAGATTTTTTTCTGTCTCCTGAAGTAATCTGGTATCACTGTAAACTTTCCTCTTAGAACTGCTTTTATTATGTTCCATAGATACCAATCATTGTGTTTCCATTTTTATTTGTCTCCAACAGTGTTTCAGTTCCTTCTTTGATTCCTTCAGTAACCCATTGGTTGTTTAGGAGCATATTGTTTAGCTTCCACGTTTGTGTTTTTTGCAGGTTTTTTCCTCCTTATAGTAATGGTCTCATTAGCACTGTTGCAGAATAAGATACTTGATGTGATTTCAATCTTCTTAAATTTCATGAAACTTACAAAATCCATGTGGTCTAATCTGTCATTTTGGAACAGTGTTTCCATATTGATTTTCTGTCTACAAGATCTTCCTGTTGATATAAGTGGCCTGTTAAAGTCCCCTACTATTATTGTATCACTCTCAATCTCTCCCTTTGTGTTTGTTAACATGCGCTGTATGCATTTAGGTGCTCCTATGTTGGGTATACACATATTTACAATTGTTAATTTTCTTGTTGAATTGATCCCTTCATCATTATGCAATGTCCTTCTTTATCTCTTACTGCAGTCTTTGTTTTAAAGTCTATCTTATCTGATATAAGTACTGCCCAGCTTTCTTTTTGTTTCCATTTGCATGTAAAACCTCTTTCCTGCCCTTTGTTTTCAGTCTGTGTGTGTCTTTAGATCTGAAATGACTCTCATCCAGGCAGCATACATGTGGGCCTTGTTTTTCACTCCATTCAGCCTCTCTATATCTTTTGATTGGACCATTTAATCCATTCACATTTCAAGTAACTGTTGATAGGTATGTACTTACTGTCACTGTGTTTACTGTTTCGGGGGTTTTGTAGTTCTTTTTGTTTCTTCTTTTACTCTCTTTCCTTGTGATTTGACAACTGTCTTTAATGTTACGTCTGGATTCCCTTCTCTTTTCTTGCATATGTGTGTGTATCTATTATAGGTTTCTGACTTGTGATTACCAGGAGGTTCATCTATAACACCAATGTATATGTGTTTATTATAAGTTAGTGATCTCAAGTTCAACTATATTCTAACAACCCTGCATTTTTACTCCTCCAAATCACATTTAACTTTCTTGTTACCACATTTTACATCTTTTTTGGGTTTTGTATCCTTTAGTTATTGTAGATATGGATGCTTTTACTTTTGTCTTTTAACTCTACTACTAACTTTATACATGGCTGATACTACTTTTACTGTATGTTTGCCTTTTTCTTCTGTAATTTAAATGTTTCTAGTTGTGTTTCTATTTTTTGTCTTCTCTCCTTAGAGAAGTCTTTTAACATTTCTCTTAAAGCTGACTTAGCGGTTTGAAAACTTTCAGTTTTTGGTTATCTATAAAATTCTATTTCCCCTTCAAATCCTAATAATAACCCTCCTGAGTATTCTTGGTTGTAGGTTTTTTCCTTTCATCACTTTAAATATATGGTACCATTTAGTTATGGGGCAATGGCACCCCACTCCAGTACTCTTGCCTGGAAAATCCCATGGACGGAGGAGCCTGGTGGGCTGCAGTCCATGAGATCGCTAAGAGTCAGACATGACTGAGCGACTTCACTTCCACTTTTCACTTTCATGCATTGGAGAAGGAAATGGCTTCTGCCTAAAAAGTTTCTGCTGAAAAGTAAGCTAACAGTCACATGGGAGTTCACTTATAATGTAACCGGTTGACTTTCTCTGCTGCTTTCAAGATTCTGTACCTTTAATTTATGCCCTTCTAAGTATTATAATCTGTCTTGGTGTGGGTCTCTTTGGGTTCATCTTGTTTGGACACTCTGTACTCCCTGGATCTGGGTGTCTGTTCCTTTCCAAGGTTATGGATGTTTTCAGCTTTTATTTCGTCAAGTAAATTCTCTGCCCCTTTCTCTCTTCTCCATCTGGGCCCCTATATGCTTGATGTCGTCCCAGAGGTCTCTTAAACTATCCTCGTTTCTTAAATTTTTTTTTCTGCTCAATCTAGGTGATATACATTACTCTGTCTTCCAGTTCACTGATCTATCTGCATTTACTTAAAAATTTTATGTTGAATTATATATATATAGATAGATATCTTAATTCAGGCAGCAAATTTGGGTCATGTTATAGTTCCCAGTTATCACATCTGTAACATCTTATAATATGGTATAATTTACAGTACAGATTTGTAATAATAGAATATCATCATGATAAGTGTGGTCCCAAGGGAAAGCACACAGAATTGAAACTAAACTATTCTCTATGCCTTATCTCCCTCATGTGAAAATTAGTATCTACCTCATATGTCTAATAGAGTGACATAAGAATAAAAAGTGGTATAGACATGAAAAGTCTTTAAGGCACTATTATAATGATGTGCTAAGTTGCTTCAGTCGTGTCTGACTCTTTGCAACCCTATGGACTATAGCCCACCAGGCTCCTCTGTCCATAGGATTTTCCAGGCAAGAATACTGGAATGGGCTGCCATGCCCTCCTCCAGGAGATCTTTCCTATTCAGGGATCAAACCAGTGTCTTTTATGTCTTCTGCACTGGTAGGCAGATAAACTTTACCACTAGCACTACCTGGGAAGCCCATTATTATGATAAGACTAATAAAACTTTCTATTTGGAAAATGGGTAACATTCAAATTACCTTTCTATATATTCTAAACATTTGGCCCACTTTAAAACTGTCTTTATAAATGTGTCCTATTGTATGTGTATAACCTAGCAGAGAAATGAGTAGAAAATGTAAAATTTAAAGTAAGGTTATTATTCAAGTATAGATTGAGAGTATGGACATACTGTGATAGTATAATTTAGATTGAAAGTGTACATAAAATAAAAGACTGGTTTTGATAGAACAAATACACTAAACCATAAACATGACTTATTGACTTTGTGACCTTGAGTGTATCAATATTTCTAAATCCTTAATTTCCAAATATGTACAATAAATGTAACAATAACAAACAAATATTATATAATCCATATAAAAAGCTTTACTAATGGCCTGGTACCTAGAGAATATTTAATAAATGTTTTATGTTGCCTTTATCTAGGTAATATATACATTTCTATATGGGATTGAATGCATTTCAAAATACTATATGTACACACTATCTAAATTACTTATTTGCGCTCACTAATTTTGAAAGAGAGGTTCTCCTAAACCAACCACAGGAAAAATGATGAAACACTGCACTGAACTGCGCTCTGAAAACCTTAATCTGAGCTGTGATTGAAACAGGAAAGTATGGATTATATAATCATTTTATATGGAATTTAAAAAATCATCAAAAATGATTGCCAGCAACCATCAGATTCTTGAAATACATGTGACCAAATTAACTGACATTTTTGTGCAATTATTATTTATATTTTAGACATTATCCCTGACTGAAATGATAACACATACTGTCAAATCATCCTGTTTATAAACTTTAAATTAAGAGAAAAATATTTTTCTTGTTACTTTCCAATTTTTTTCCTTGCTTCAATAAGGAATGATGTGATCTTTTGCAGTTCAGATATAAAGAATGAGGTAAAAAAAAAAAAAAAAAAACCTGTAATGTGACATTTAAATTAAAAATTAGATATTTTCTAAGCTTATGACTGACAAATAATGGCAATATTAAAAACAAAATCTATTACTAGGGTTTATGTTTTTAGCACAGCTTGTTTCTAGTGTTTAAAACAAGTGTAATGTTACAACATGAATTATTTCACAAAGAACTGCCCCCTCTCCCCTTCAAGGCTGAGATAAAATAAGAAAAGGAGATAAATCAGTTTTCCCTATTCTTTCCATCTATAATCAGACACAGCAATGTCCATGCCCTGTCCTATGGAGTTTAGATGATGAGATTATAAAGAAATCATCTGATTTGTTTATTGAATTTTCCAGTGAGCTGTCAAACAAAAACAAAACAACTATAAAATTCTATTTACAATTTGCTGAATTATAGTCATAAAGATCCTACATGTTTCCTGTGAATGATGTGAGAAGGTTATGTTGAAAGATGATGATTTGATGATTTATGAGTGTTCTCTTTTTCAGACATAAGCTATTCTAATAGAAGTATTATGTTAGTCAAATATGGCTCTTATTATGACATCAAAAATTTTAAATTATAATTGTGGAATTCAGCTAATCAAAAAAAGGAAAAGCTAAACTGGGATGTGAGAGTTGGACCATAAAGAAGGCTGAGCACCGAAGAATTGATGCCTTCAAACTGTGGTGCAGTAGAAGACTCTTCAGACTCCCACGGACTGCAAGATCAAACCAGTCAATCCGAAAGGAAATCAACCCTAAATATTCATTGGAAGGACTGATGCTGAAGCTGAAGCTCCCAATACTTGGGCCACCTGATGCAAACAGCCAACTCACTGGAAAAGACCCTGATGCTGGGAAAGACTGAAGGCAAAAGGATGAGACAGTGGCAGAGGATGTGATGGTTGGATGGTATCACCACCTCACTGGACATGAATCTGAGCAAACTCCAGGAGATAGATGAGGACAGAGGAGCCTGGCGTGCTTCAGTCTATGGGGTTGCAAAGAGTCGGACATGACTTAGCAAATGAACAACAACAACAAACCAGGATATAGTATTAGTTCTTATAAAATCAATTCTTTCATTCAAATATTCTTTAAACAATATTTATTATATATAGACCAAATCTGTATTATCTTTAAAAAGCAAAATAAAAAATAGATGCATAAGACCAGCTATCATTTTACTTGAGCCTTGGATAACAAAATCACATGGTTCTTTTAAACATTTTGGTAAAAACTCACTTGTTTTACATTTGATGACATTTTAAAGTATGAAGTTCATAACTTTTCAAATATTTGGCTTAATTCTACTGAGCAAGTGATGGCAAAAGTATATCCAGCCCCCTTCACTAAAATTTGCTGATTGTATTCAGAAGTTGAAGTCCTGCACATCCAAGCTTTTACCTCTTGCTTATACTTGCAGATTCTTACATATTTTCCTTCCCATATTGGATCTAGATTAATATACTATATATTTTAGCATTTAAAAAATTTTATATTCAGCTACAAAGTGTTTGTTATTTAAAGCCAGATATTTTAAAAATTTAACTTAATTGTAAGCATTAGTTACTAGAAATTAATTTTCTATCTAACTCAATTCTGATTATATAGAGCTTTATTTACACTATAGTTCAACGTCAAAAGAAGTAGTTGAATTATTTAAAAAACACTGCCTAACCCTCACATTAACCTATGTCAAGGACATATTTTTTAAAATGCTACATCCTTTCAAGAAATGACATTTCTCTGTTTAATAGTTAGCTCTGATGCCTCAAGTTTTTTTATGGGGGGGGGGGGTGCGGTGGTAAACATTTTTAAAACTTTCAATTGGAGGATAATTGCTTTACAATGGTGTGTTGGTTTCTACCACATAACATCTTGAGCCTCCCTCCCACCCCTCTAGATCATTGGTGAGCCATGAAGAGGGAAAAGGATGAACCTGGACTACATACATACAGTCTATAACCATAACTATAACTGTTATATAGAGTGAAGTTAGAAAGAGAAAGAACAGCATATATTAATGCACATATATAGAATCTATTAATAGAAAAATGGTACAGATGAACCTATTTACAGGGCAGGAATACTGGCTCAGGTTTAAACATTTACACACACAAATATTAAAAAGAATTTTTTAAATGTTAATTTGTATATAGTAACACCAGAAAAAGTCTCATTAAGCCAAAGTCTCCTTTAAGTAGTTTCCTGAAATCCCTACTGTCTTTAATATTCTCTCACCAGTTGCTGACCATTTTCATGTATGAAAGCGTTAGTCTCTCAGCTGTGTCCAACTCTTTGCGACCCCATGGACTAAAGCCCACCAGGCTCCTCTGTCCATGGACTTCTCCAGGTAAGAATACTGGAGTGGGTTGCCATTCCCTTCTCCAGGGGATCTTCCCAACCCAGGGATCGAACCTGGGTTCCTGCACTGCAGGAGGATTCTTAACCATCTGAGCCAGCAAGGAAGCCCATTTTCACATATACAAGTGTAAAATTTTACTATCCATGATCCCAACTTTAGAGTGGCTGCTCCCCTTATCTGAGGGAAAGGGGATGGTCTTGCAAGTAAGGCAAATACAAAATCTACAATAACTCACAATTTCCATGATGTGACATGACCATGAACATGACAATGTTCTCACTGCCCTCCATTATTTATGACACTCCACCACAAAACCCAGGCTCTTTAAAAAAGTGAAACTCTCAATTTCCCCTTGGGTTATCATGGAAACAAACATTCTCATTAAAATGCTGTTAATGAATTGAAAACATTTCAATATTCAAGGCATTTCAAGTGGAAATCTCAAATATACAATGATATTAAGTAAAAAGTATTTTTTAAAGTTCTCATATTTAGAAATTACATGCCCAGGAGAGAACCCAAAATAAACATGAGCACGTCTATAAAAAGCTCACTTATCATTCACTTATATTTTAAACTCTTCCAACAAGGACAGAGCAATATTTAAGAATCTCAGATTTAAAAAAAAAAAAAAAGAATCTCAGATTAATTTGTTTTCTATCGTCTGCGACTACAGTTTCTATAAAATCGTAACCTTCAGAAGATTTTTATGGCTTAATGTCAAAAAGTAGTTAAATATATTCACTGGAGATAAAAGCATGATGAATGCATAGTGATTGAGGATAAGTAGTAAGTACTTGCCAGAAAGCATTTAAAATTTAATGTGAATGGTGCTGACAAGCAAACATCCAATTTATTAGAAATTTCTCATACAGAAGCACAATTTCTACTATAGCATCACTTTCCAATAACAGCTTCCTTTCAGCACAAAGAAGCCTGTCTGGAGTTAAAAACACCAGCTAGTCTGCATTCTGGGCTTCCCAGGTGGCACTAGTGGTAAAGACTCGCACTTGCCTATGCAAGAGACATAAGAGACACAGATTTGATCCCTGGGTGGAGAAGATCCCCTGGAGGAGGGCACGGCAATCCATTCCACAGTATTCTTGCCTAGAGAAGCCTTTGGACAGAAGAGCCTGGCAGGTTAGAGGTCATTGGGTTGCAAAGAGTCAGACATGGCTGAAGCAACCTAGCACGCACACAATCCGTGTTCCAGAGTTCATTCTTTCAAATGCTTTACAATTGTGACCATGTCTTTTAAATGTTTTCTATTTTTTAGGCAAAAGTTTTTAGAATCTTTCATATATAGAAGGAAAAATGTTTAGACCTCTCACCATCCAAAGGTCAGTCTTTCTTAAAATGTCTCAAGGTTTTTGGGGTTCTTCTTAAGATAGGGTATGCAACATTAACACATATTATGGAATAACATTAATCTGTCTGCCTATCCATCCCTCTGTCCAACTAGTTACTGATCACTACATAGCAGGCAGCCTCTAAGCTGAATTCAAGTAATCTCTGTATTCTTACATTTATGTCCTGTGGAATTCTCTCCCCTTGAGTGTGGGGTGCACTTGTTGGGTTACTTTTATCAAATAAAATACAGAACTGATGGGATGTCACTTCAGCAAAATGAAAAATGACAGACTGCATCTTGGCTGGATCCACTCCCTGGATCACTCCCTCTGGGGAATCTAGTTTCCATGTTGTGATGAATCTCTGTAGAGAGGCTCCCACAAGAAAGCTGGGAAGCGGATCACAGAAGCTATGAGATAATAAGTTTGTTGTTCCAAGTCATTAAATTGGGGAGTGATATGTCATGCAACAATAGGTACACCAACTATGCCAGGCACATAGTAGTAAACAAGACAGTCAAGTCCCAATTAAAGCTACAGACCCAAAAACTTGATTTCCTAAAAGTTATGTTGCAAGTCCATGTTTGAAAAAGGAAAGAAGTCCAGACATAAAGAATTTTATATAGATATATATTTTTTTTTCTAGTAAGAACCCAATAATAAAATATTTTAAAAATAAAAGTATAAAGCACAATAAAATGTACATATTGCTAATGAAATTGTTTGACTGCATCTGCCTTCTTAAATAAACATGATCCTCCTTTATAATTACCATCACTTCAATATAATTAGTTAGCACAGCACTTTTAAAGTTACCTGTAACTATTATCACACATTTAAAAAATCAGTTTTACTGAGGTCAAATTTATTTACAACAAAATTTACCAACCTTAAATTCTATAATATGTTTTGATAAATATGTATACAGTTGTATAACAAGCACAGTAAGCACAACAGAGTACATTTTGTCACCTCACAAATGTTCCCTTTTTATTCAATGCATTTTAAATGGAATCAGGCAGTGTAAAGCCTTTTGTGTCTCGCTTTTTACTCAATATAAATAGTTTTCAGAGTCATACATGGTGTTAAATATATTGGCATATACATTTATTTAATATATAAACAAATAAATATATATTCATTCCTTTGTATTGCTAAGAAATATTTCAGTGTATGGAATATAATACAATTTGTAAATGCATGTATCAGTTAAAGGACATTTCATTTCTTTCCAGTTTGGAGCTTTTGGAATGAAGCTCCTATGAATGTGCGAGTGTGAGCCTTTGGGTAGGTATTTCTTTTTATTGCTCTTGAGTAAATAGCTGGGAGTAGAACTGCTGGCTGGTATAAGTGTATGTTTAACTTTTATAAGAACTTGCTAAACAGTTCTGCAAAGTGGTTGTGTTATTTTGAATTTCCGTCAACAGTGAATGGATGTTAAAGTTGCTCCACGTCCTCGTCAGAGCACAGCAGTATCGGTCATTTAAATTTCAGCCATTCTAGTGAGTGTGTAGCTTTATCTCACTGTGGATTTAATCTGCATTTCCCCAATGATTAAGAGTTGAGCAGCATGTCAGGTGCTTTATCTTTCCTTGGTGAAGTTATCTTGTTAATTCATCTGTAGGTTTTGAATAGGGTTGTATATGTTCTTGAAACAGAAAGTGTCAGTCACTCAGTCGTGTCCAGCTCTTGGCGACCCCATGGATTATACCTGGCCAGGCTCCTCTGTCCATGGGACTTCCCAGGCAAGAATACTGGAGTCGGTAGCCATTCCCTTCTCCAGAGGATCTTCCTGACCCAGGGATCTAACTCAGGTCCCTTGCACTGCAGCCAGATTCTTAACTGTCTGAGCCATCAGGGATGCCTATATATGTTCTTACTGAATTACAAAGAGTTCTTCATATCTTCTAATTAACACTCCCTTATTAGATAATTATTTTGGAAATATTAATCTGCAGCTGGCTCTTTTGTTTTAAGGGTATTTTTTCAAAAAAACATTTTAAACTTTGATAGTTTCATTTATCATTTCTTTTTCTTATATTTCTTGCTTTTGCATGCGAAAAGATCTTTCATTAACCCAAGATCATAAAGATTTTTGCCTGCTTTCTAGAAACTTTTTTGTTTCAACTGTTGCACTAAGGCCTATTATCAATCATGAGTTAATTTTTGTACACACCATAGGAAGAAGGTCATTTTTTTTTTCATGTGGTTATCCAATTGTTCCAGCACCATTTATTTTTTAAAAAGATTGCAATTTTCCCCACTGAATTACCTTGGTGCATCTGTCAAAAATCAATTGTTCTGTCTGTGCAGGTCTATATTGAAACTGTCTATTCTGTTCCATTAATCTATATTTTTATCCTTATGCTTAAACCAGACTACTCTGACTAGTGTAGTTTTCAGACAGTAGAAGTCCTCCAACTTTGTTCTTTGTAAAAAATATTAATTTCTCCAAAAAAGCCTGCTGAGATTCTCACTGTAATTGTCCTTTTATCTGCAGATTAGGGGTAACTGAAACCTTAACACTACGAGAGCCCATACCACACATTACCTTTGGGCTTCTTGGTATCATGCCCATAACCACAGTAGTTTAAAATCTGGAGATCAACAAGTCCTGTGAAATCCAGTAGACGGATTATAAGGAAGACTGTCTGATTCCTCCATGCCCACTCCTTCAATACTTGTCTTTCTCAGCCTACTGTCGTTGTGTTATGTCACTTCTGAACATAAACTATTTAAGTCCTATGAGTCCATTCTTTAATCAATTACTTAAAGTAATTAACATGATCAGTGGAGAAATAACTCCAGAAAGAATGAAGGGATGGAGCCAAAGAAAAACAACACCCAGTTGTGGATGTGACTGGTGACAGAAGCAAGGTCCAATGCTGTAAAGAGCAATATTGCATAGGAACCGGGAATGTTAGGTCCATGAATCAAGGCAAATTAGCAGTGGTCAAACAGGAGATGGCAAGAGAGAACGTCGACATTCTAGGAAGCAACAAACTAAAATGGACTGGAATGGGTGAATTTAACTAAGATGACCATTATATCTACTACTTTGGGCAAGAATCCCTTAGAAGAAATGGAGTAGCCATCATAGTCAATAAAAGAGTCCAAAATGCAGTACCTGGATGCAGTCTCAAAAATGACAGAATGATCTCTGTTCGTTTCTGAGGCAAACCATTCAATATCACAGTAATCCAAGTCTATGGAATGCTGAAGAAGCTGAAGTTGAACGGTTCTATGAAGACCTATAAGACATTTTAGAACTAACACCCAAAAAAGATGTCCTTTTCATTACAGGGGACTAGAATATAAAAGTAGGAAATCAAGAAACACCTGGAGTAACACGCAAATTTGGCCTTGGAGGACAAAATGAAGCACGGCAAAGGCAAATAGAGTTTTGCCAGAGAACGCACTGGACATAGCAAATACCCTCTTCCAACAACACAGGAGAAGGCTCTACACATAGACATCACCAGATGCTCAACACCAAGTTCAGATTGATTATATTCTTTGCAGTCAAAGATGGAGAAGCTCTAAACAATCAGCAAAAACAAGACCGGGAGCTGACTGTGGCTCAGATCATGAACTCCTTATGGCCAAATTCAGACTTAAATTGAACAAAGTGGGGAAAACCACTAGAACATTCAGGTATCAGTCAGTCAGTCAGTTCAGTCGCTCACTCACATTTGACTATTTGCGACCCCATGAACCGCAGCACACCAGGCCTCCCTGTCCATAACCAACTCCCGGACTTGACCTAAATCAAATCCTTTATGATTATACAGTGGAAGGGAGAACGAGATTTAAGGGACTAGATCTGAGAGACAGAGTGCCTGATGAACTATGGACGGAAGTTCATGATATTGTATAGGAGACAGGGATCAAGACCATCCCCAAGAAGAAGAAATGCAAAAAAGCAAAATGGCTGTCTCAGGAGGCCTTACAAATAGCTGTGAAGAGAAGAGAAGCCAAAAGCAAAGGAGAAAAGGAAAGATATACCCATTTGAATGCAGAGTTCCAAAGAAGAGCAAGGAGAGATAAGAAAGCCTTCCTCATCAATCAATGCAAAGAAATAGAGGAAAACAACAGAATGGGAACGACTAGAGATCTCTTCAAGACAATTAGAGATACCAAGGGAATATTTCATGCAAAGATGGGCTCAATAAAGGACAGAAATGGTATGGACCTAACAGAAGCAAAAGATATTAAGAAGAGGTGGCAAGAATACACAGAAGAACTATACAAAAAAGATCTTCACAACCCAGATAATCATGATGGTGTGATCACTCACCTACAGCCAGACATCCTGGAATGTGAAATCAAGTGGGCCTTAGGAAGCATCACTATGAACAAAGCTAGTGGAGGTAATGGAATTCCAGTTGAGCTATTTCAAATTCTAAAAGATAATGCTGTGAAAGTGCTGCACTCAATATGTGAGCAAATTTGGAAAACTCAGCAGTGGCCACACGACTGGAAAAGGTCAGTTTTCATTCTAATCCCAAAGAAAGGCAATGCCAAAGAATGCTCAAACTACTGCACAATTGTACTCATCTCACACACTAGCAAAGTAATGCTCAAAATTCTCCAAGCCAGGCTTCAACAATACGTGAACCGTGAACTTCCAGATGTTCAAGCTGGTTTTAGAAAAGGCAGAGGAACCAGAGATCAAATTGCCAACATCTGCTGAGTCATCGAAAAAGCAAGAGATTTCCAGAAAAATATCTATTTCTGCTTTATTGACTACGCCAAAGCCTTTGACTGTGTGGATCACAGTAAACTGTGGAAAATTCTTCAAGAGATGGGAATACCAGACCACCTGACCTGCCTCCTGAGAAATCTGTATGCAGGTCAGGAAGCAACAGTTAGAACGGGACATGGAACAACAGACTGGTTCCAAATAGGAAAAGGAGTATGTCAAGGCTGTATATTGTCACCCTGCTTATTTAACTTATATGCAGACTACATCATGAGAAACACTAGGCTGGCAGAAGCACAAGCTGGAATCAAGAATGCCGGGAGAAATATCAGTAACTTCAGATATGCAGATGATACCACCCTTATGGCAGAAAGTGAAGAAGAACTAAAGAGCGTCTTGATGAAAGTGAAAGAGGAGAGTGAAAAGGTAGCTTAAAGCTCAACATCCAGAAAACTAAGATCATGGCATCCAGTCTCATCACTTCATGGCAAATAGATGGGGAAACAGTGGATACATGGCTGACTTTATTTTGGGGCTCCGAAATCACTGCAGATGATGATTGCAGCCACGAAATTAAAAGATGCTTACTCCTTGGAAGAAAAGTTACAACCAACCTAGATGGCATATTAAAAAGCAGAGACATTACTTTGCCAACAAAGGTGTATCTAGTCAAGGCTATGGATTTTCCAGTGGTCATGTACAGATGTGAGAGATGGACTATAAAGAAAGCTGAGCGAAAAGTGATGCTTTTGAACTGTGGTGTTGGAGAAGACTCTTGATAGTCCTGTGGACTGCAAGGAGATCCAACCAGTCCATCCTAAAGGAGATCAATCCTGGGTGTTCATTGGAAGGACTGATGTTGAAGCTGAGAGTCCAATATTTTGGCCACCTGTTGTGAATTGCTGACTCATTTGAAAAGACCCTGATGCTGGGAATGACTGAGGGCAGGAGGAGAAGGGGACGCCAGAGGATGAGACGGTTGGATGGCATCACTGACTCATTGGACATGAGTTTGGGTATACTCGGGGAGTTGGTGATGGATAGGGAGGCCTCCCCACTCCAGTACTCTTGCCTGGAAAATCCCGTGGATGGATGAGCCTGGTGGGCTGCAGTCCTTGGGGTCGCTGAGTCGGACACGACTGAGCGACTTCACTTTCACTTTTCACTTTCATGCATTGGAGAAGGAAATGGCAACCCACTCCAGTATTCTTGCCTGGAGAATCCCAGGGACATGGGAGCCTGGTACTCTGTTGTCTATGGGGTCGCACAGAGTTGGACATGACTGAAGCGACTTAGCAGCAGCAGCAGGGAGGCCTGGCGTGCTGTGGTTCATGGGGTTGCAAAGAGTCGGACATGACTGAGCAACTGAACTGAATTGAATTAACATGATTAGTATAGTACTCACCATAATTTCATTAGGATCACTTAGTTTTAAATGCTATCAATAAAACAGGAAATACTAGTGTTTTTCCAACACTTTCAGCCATCCCTGAGCTTCTAATCCTCCAGGAATATAGCCTGGTTTGAGCTGAACCACTTCTTCAGGGTGGCCTAATATGGTTTAATTCATATAAATGATGTAAGGTTGAAAAAATATATATATATATATGCCCTTGGAAGTTATCATATTAAAAATATTTGTCTTATAATTTCTCTAATATGTCAAAATTGGGAGTTCTATGAGGCTTTCATTAGGACTTATTAGTTCATAAACTCAGGTACAGCAATTCCAAGTTTAAAAAGTAATTAGACTAAGCTCAGATAAAAGTAATTCTCTGTAACTGTGGGTGAAGTCAACAGAATTTCACTGTGTGGTTTTGATTCATATCCAAATGATGGTACCAATTTCATATGCATTTCCAGGAAATAAGTTAAAAAATCAATCTTAGTGATTAAAATATAATCATGTCCAAATCTCAGGTTCAACTTCCTTATCACTACTAGTTTCTTATCTTTCTCCTTCCAGGCTCTCAAAGCCATGAGTTTCATACCTTCGTTCCTGATCTGTACTTAGTAGTTTGAAATATTCAAATTAATTTAGTGATTTCTTAGATATCCCTTTTAAAAAGTAGATTTTAGGAAACGGTAAATGTGATAGCTAGCTCCCAACAAATAAGAAATATAGAACCATACATGCTTTAAACCCTCAGTTTATAAAGTTTCATTAAAAATATATATCTAACATTTTTCATCCCATTTTTGGTTTCCCTGGTGGCTCAGACCATAAAAGCATCTGTTTGCAATGTAGGAGACCCAGGTTCCATCCCTGGGTCGGGAAGATCTCCTGGAGAAGGAAATGGCAACCCACTCCAGTACTCTTGCCTGGAAAATTCCATGGTGGAGGAACCTCGTAGGCTACAGTCCATGGGGTTGCAAAGAGTCGGACATGACTGAGTGACTTCACTTTGACTTTTCACTTTTGTATTAATATTTTATGAAGAACTACCAACTAAAATAAATTCAGAGGATTCAGGTGTTATTTCTAATAAGTTAAAATGAGAAAAGTCTTTTTACTTACATTCAATTATGACCCTGAGTTATACATCAATCTAAACCTAGGGTTAAATAATTTGAGGGAATAAAGGAAGCTAAGGGTTCCATTTTGATATTAAGATTTTTACAAATTAAATGAGGAAATTAAATACATGCCTTTAAAAAATTAATGTAGCATGTTCTGTAAACTTGAGGTAAAAAAAAAGTGGTATGAATGATGAATATTATCAGGAAGAAGAGATCACTAGGAAACAGGGAGATCAAGGAGGATTTCTTAGAGGGCAAAGGAGCTGAAATACGGTCTTCAAGATAAGAATTTTAAACAGAAAGAATGGAAGAAGGACATTCATTATCCACGTTTGAAAGAGGATGACTGCACTATCAATGTTGCACTAGAGCACGAACATAGGGAGAGGCGGCTGCTGAGACAGGCTTCCCTTAGCTCAGCTGGTAAAGAATCCGCCTGCAATGTGGAAGACCTAGGTTTGATCCCTGGGTTGGGAAGATCCCCTGGAAAGGAGTCTGGCAATCCACTCCAGTATTCTTGCCTGGAAAATCCCAATGGACAGAGGAGCCTGGCGGGCTACAGTCAATGGGGTCACAGAGTCGGACATGACTGAGCCACTAAACACAGAACAGCTGGAAATTGTATTGTTTCTATTATTAATAAAGTTATGGCGTCTTGTTGGAAGAAAAAAAATTAAGACAAGAGGGACATAACAAAGGAAGAATTATTATTTCTACCCACAAGTCTTAGTTCTACTACTCAAGTTATGTAGAATGAGTCGATTGCTTTTTCCATGATAGGCCTTTACTTAAAAACTGCTTTTATGTTCTTCCATTAGAGGTAAAGATGAAGACAGATTAAAGAAGGGAGAAACTGAAATCATGAGACAATTAAGAAGCCATTTGCCATCTGTACAAGGCTTGAAATGAGTACAAAATTATGAAGGGAAAAAAAGGGGTGGCTATGAGTCTATGTAACTACAAACTTTTTTCCAACTGAGAAATGTTCTTATAAGTTGAACATATTTCTTACTTATTTCACTTTAACTTTACTGCAAAACATAATGAGCAGCTTCAAAACCAAGTTCTACCCTGACACAGAAAAGCGCTGTCTAAAGAACAGACGGCAATTCTGCAGAGACAATCGCATTTACTGAGGGACCCGCCCATGCAGCTCCAAATTTTCCCTGCACTCTTTCTCATTATTTTACATGCTTTTCTTAGGATGATGCGTATTCTTGAATCATTGACATAGCACCCACAGAAGTCATTTAGGCTAACATTCCCTACATCATTAAAGGATGTTTCCAATTGAAAAAGTCTACATTATAAAATGTAAACCTGTGCTTGTGCAACATAAAATATGCTGTAATAAAATCCTGTTACTCTCTTTATAGCAATATTAACTCATCAATATTTTCAGAATATTTGGCAGTTTCATTTTGAAGATAACACTAAAATACATTCATAATTATACACAGTAAATAATGTCCCCTCACATGCTTCTTTATAGGACTTATGGAAAAGGATAAGGCATAAGCAATACTACATTACAAAATAAGTACCCTGCGACCAAAATTAAAAGTTATTAAAACCTTGACTTTAGTCGGCACAGAACTACTTTATTTGTTTTCCAGACTATAAATTTTAGGACATCAGGGCTGGATATAAATTTAAGGTTCCAAATAATGCATAGTCTATCTTATTAAGTTGGAAAAGTTATAGTTTATCAAAGATTAGTCTTGCCATTCTTTAAAACAAGAAAGAGATTTGAAAATGCATTTATCAACCTTAAATCATTCCACCTACTTGTCTTAAGTAACATGTATCACTGGATATATGTATAATCATTTCAATTTACTGCATAACTGATTTTATTGAAGGGATCTGGGGCCTAAATTCATATTTACTGAGAAATTCTATCTTCCTTGAAATTATTGCTATATTAGTGATGGAAAACACTAACACAGCTCAGCAATTAACCATACTGATACTGTATATTTCATATCTTCATGTCTTTCTAGAATATTATTAATATAATTTTTAGTCTTATTAACTTACATGAACTAATCACAATAAAGAAGGAAAAATTTTAAACTAAAGACAAGTTTTTAGTATTTAGATAAAATTCTTCTGGTAATTACATATATTTATAGGTACAATTAGAGAGAAAACTAAAATTCAACAAATTATCAAGTAATCAACATGTATATATCTCAAGCCACATACCTGACATTGCCCTTGGTGTTTCTTAGAACTGTTGCAGCAAAATTCTGCGTGACACCCACCAAGCTGATTCCATCCACTTCCACAATCTGGTCATTGACTTGTATTCTTTGGGAAAAGGGAAAAAATTACCCACAATTAGTTTTATTGATAATATATTCCCACTAGCAAAAAATGAGTTGACAAAATATTTGATTTTTAAGATACTCTTACTGATTCAAAATTTATCTCCAAGCCCCAGATCTTTGTCAAAGGTTTTTATCTATTTGGGAGCTCAAACCATTTCATTAAAAAAAAATTTCATGAACCCTAGAAAGGAAAAAGCCCTTTGAAATCTTGACCAGTGAGTTTTTGTGTTTCTTGGATTACGTAACTTGTTCCTAAGGTTGCAGAACTGAAGCTACAAGTTCTCTGTGCTGTAGGAACTGAGAGAAGCCATGATTTCACTATGTGAGTACAAAGTATGTTCCTAATTTAGAAAGGTCTTAATAAATTGAATTATAAAGCTTCTGAAATTAAAGGAGTGATAATCTAATTGGTTCATAGAGAACAGTAATCACTTTCATAAATTTTATTTTCTAGTATCTAATGAGAGTTTCAATGTACTAGACATTTAAGAAAAAAATCCTTCTTGGAGATTCTGCTAGAAGCTTAGAAGTTTTTTCATATGAGACCAAGGTCATGTAATAAAAGTGAAAAAGTGAATCTTTGGATGAATAAGACTAATTTAATAATTTTGGTTTAAAGTAACAGTGGAAAAGACCGTGATGCTGGGAAAGATTGAAGGTAAAAGGAGAAGAGGGCAGCAGAGGATAAGATGGTTAGAGCGCATCATCAACTCAATGAACATGAATTTGAGCAAACTCTGGAATGTTTTACAGTCCACAGGGTCACAAACAGTCAGACACAATTTAGCAACTGAATAACAACAACAAAGTTTTCTCCATGATTTTATAAAGGTGTGGCTTTATATTTTCATGAGACTAGTTAATCTGAACTTCCTAAAATTCTGAGACAATGACAAGATAGATTAACAATATTCCTACGTAAAGTTTAAAAAGGAAAATATATATATATAAAAGTATGTTTAACAAAACTGAATCATAATACTAACAAACTTTTATATCAATAGTAATTATGTTTTATAGAGTGCCAGCTTAAAACATGCTTTCCAAGATTCTTAGTTATTTCTAAAATCTTGGTCATGATGCTTTTAAAATACACAACTCTCCTTGTGTTAAAGAATGTGCTTATTGTGGCATATTAAGATGTAAAAATAGTATAATGGCTATTTTATAGAATATTTGGGGAATGAGACGCTGGGCCTGGGGAGCTGGGAAAACTGAGTTGAGAGACTAGGAAATGGATGCCAGACCAGGCTGGCTGTTTTATTTTTCTTTATTTTTTCAATTTGGTATATTAATAATTTTTATTGCTTCAAATCCTCAACAATGCCTAGAAGAGTATTCATTCTGACAGTAATTGCTAACAAAGGATGGATTTCCTGTTTGTCACCAAACTAACACTGTTCATTTGTCTATGTACCATTTCAACCAGTTTTACCAAAATAGGAAAAAGAAAAGTTTATGGCTTTTTTTGTCTTTTACTCCTAAAGTAAGAAATCTCCAAAGAAACTTCTAAAAATTTATCATTCAGTTATTAATAATAAAAATGTAATAAATTATCATGGCATCTGGTCCCATCACTTCATCGGAAATAGATGGGAAAACAGTGGAAACAGTGTCAGACTTTATTTTGGGGGCTTCAAAATCACTGCAGATGGTGACTGCAGCCATGAAATTAAAAGATGCTTACTCCTTGGAAGGAAAGTTATGACCAACCTAGATAGCATATTCAAAAGCAGAGACATTACTTTGCCAACAAAGGTCCGTCTAGTCAAGGCTATGGTTTTTCCAGTGGTCATGTATGGATGTGAGAGTTGGACTGTGAAGAAGGCTGAGCACCAAAGAATTGATGCTTTTGAACTGTGGTGTTGGAGAAGACTCTTGAGAGTCCCTTGGACTGCAAGGAGATCCAACCAGTCCATTCTAGAGGAGATCAGTCCTGGGTGTTCTTTGGAAGGACTGATGCTAAAGCTGAAACTCCAATACTTTGGCCACCTCATGCCAAGAGTTGACTCATTGGAAAAGACTCTGATGCTGGGAGGGATTGGGGGCAGGAGCAGAGGGGACGACAGAGGATGAGATGGCTGGATGGCATCACCGGCTCAATAGACATGAGTTTGAGTGAACTCCGGGAGATGGTGATGGACAGGGAGGCCTGGCGTGCTGCAGTTCATGGGGTCGCAGAGAGCTGGACACAACTGAGCGACTGAACTGAACTGATAGTATAGTATAGTGGCTACAGAAAATGCTATTTGCTGGTCTGCTAAATTATTTACGTATGACAGGTGATTATTACCAACTTCCAAGCTACCAGTGAGGGTTGTTACTAGAAGTCAGTTAAGTAGGCAACAAGTTAAATTTTAAATGGATAATTAAGACTATGGTAACAGCAACAATGAAAGAAAAAATAAAATCATGTAAATAAGGTTTTGGAAGGAATTTTTGTTTTTTAAGAAAAAGAACAGCAGGCTAGTCCAAATGTATCAGCCTGTTTTAGCATATGAAAGAACATAATGATGATCAAAACTTGAATGTGTATAGCAAGTTGATGAAGGTCTAAAGACATAATTTTTATTTGCCTTGGTGTATACGATCTGGGGCCAAAAAGACACTATAAATTGTGCTGCATTTTGACAAAACTTTCTCAGTTTTAAAGGACTATTCAAAAGATAATTTAAAAAGAATGTAATCTTCTACTACTAGAGTTACATAGAATGAGTCAATTCCTTTTTCTATGATAGCCCTTCATGTATTTGAAAAATGCTTTTATGCTCCTCTATTTAGGGGTAAAGGATGAGAAGGACACTGGAGAAACTAAAGTCATGAGAGAGTTAAGAAGTCATGCGTAATCTGTCTGTACAAAGTTTGAAATGATAAAAGCACAAAATTATGAATGAAAGTTCCTTTTACATCACATTCTCATCAGCATTGTACATATTTTAGATTTTGGCCATTCGACTAGGTGTCCAGTAGTATTTCTCACTGTTTTAATTTGCAATAATTCACAGATTGGAAGAAAATTTTTATGTATCATATATCTTACTTGGGGCTGGTATCTAGACTATTATAAAGAATAGTTACAACCCAATAATAAAATGACAATCCAACTTAAAAGTAAGTCAGATATAGAAAGAAAAATACCATATGATCTCACTTACATGGGGAATCTAAAAAACAAACAAACAAACAAAAACCACAAGCTCATAGATACAGAGACAGACAGATGACTGCCATAGATGGGGCTGGGGGATGGGCAGAATGGGAAAGGGGATCAAAAGATACAGTCTTCCTGCTATAAAATGAGTCATGGGGATATAATGTACAATGTGGTGACTACAGTTAATAATACTGTATTGCATATTTGAAAGTTGTCGAGAGTAGATCTTAAACATCCTCATCACAAGAAAAACATTTTTATAACTATATCTGGTGATGGCATATTAACTAGACTTCTTGAGGTGATCATTTCACAATGTATGTAAATATCAAATCATTATGTTGTATACCTGAAACTAATATAATGTTATATGTCAATTATAGCTCAATTTAAAAAAATGAGCAAAGGGTCTGAATAGGCATTTCTCCAAAGAAGAAACACAGAAGGCAAATAAGCATATGTAAAAGGTGCTCAACACCATTAGTCATCAGGGGACTACAAATCAAAACTGAAGCAAGATACCTCTTCACAGTGACTAAGATGACTATGCTCAAAAGACAGATAGTACCCAAACTAACACAGCACTGCTAATCAACTACACTACAGTACATATATTAAGAAAAAGACAGATGGTAACTTTAAATGGAGCATAACCTATAAAGATATTCATTCACTGTGTTGTACACCCAAAATTAATATCATATTGTAAGTCAACTATAATTGAATTAAAAAAAAATAACAAGAAGTCTTCATGAGATGTGGAGACACTGTAATCCACATACATTACTGGTAACACTATAAGCATCTAGCAGTTTTCCAAAGGGTTAAACACAGAGTAACCATATGAGTCAGAAATTCCACCCCTGACTATATACTCAAGAGAAATGAAAACCTGTTCACACAAAATTTGCACATGAATATTCAAAGCAACATTATTCATAATAGCCCAAAAGTAGAAACAACCCAAATATCCATCCATTGGTGCCAGAATAAACAAAATATGAAATATGCATTCAATAGAATATTATTTGGAAATGAAATGTGATAGATGCTACAACATGAATAAACCTTGAAAACATTATACTAGTGAAAAAAGCCAGTCACAGAAGATCACATGCTCTATGATTCCACTCATATACAATGTCTAGAAGAAGCAAATCTCTACATAAAGTTGACGGAGGGAGGAGGGGAAAGCTGCGTTTCTCAAATCTGCACAAAAGTATAATATAAGCTGCCAGAGGCCTGACCATACTGGACAGGATCGTCTAGGGCACGGGTTCTCAAACTGCCTAACTGCAATGGGACAATGGAGTCATTCTGAAAATTAAAAATTCCTCAAGTTGTACCTCCTGCAAAATTCTCATTCAGAAGATACAGAGTAAAGTACAGGACAGACATTTTTTTTTTTTCTCAATTTTGTCTATTATAAATAAGTTACCATATAAGTCTTTATGTAGACATACATTTTCATTTCTGTTGGAAATTACCAACAAGTAGAATTGCTGGCTTGAAAGGTTAAGTATATGCTTAAAAGAACTGCCAAACTATTTTCCTAAGTGCCTGTAAAATGTTATGTTCCCACAAGCTATGTGTGAGTGTTCCATTTCTCCATAGCCTTGCTAACATTTTACATTGTCAGCATTCTCAACTTTAGCCATTCTAGTAGGTATGGTATCTCACTGCAGTTTTTATCTGTATTCTCTAAGGACTAATGATGTTGAACAAATATTCATATGCTATCGAACATTCATATATTTTTCTCTTTGAAACAACTACACAAATCTTTCATTTGTATTTTTCAAATACAATTATTTTTATTTGTGGGTTTTTTGTTACCGAGTTTTAAGTTTTCTTCACACCCTTGACACAAATCCTCACATGAATGTTTAACAAATATTTTCTTCTTGTCTATATAGATTCCCTTTATCACTTCATAACCATGCCTCTTAAAGAACAAAAGCTTTTATTTTAATAAAGTTCACTTTTTTCTTTAATGCTCCATGCTTTGTGTCCTGTCTCAAAAATCTTTGCTTAATGGTAGGACACAAATACTTTCACCTATGTATTCTCTTAGTTTTTCATGGAACTCTGATGCCAAGATCTATAATTTTGACTTAATCTGTATATGGTATAAGATAAGGTTTGTTGTTTACTTGTTTTATTTTTCCATATGGAAATCTAATTTTTAAAAAATTTTATTTTATGTTGGAGTATAGTGGATTAACAGTGTTGTGTTAGTTTCAGGTGTACGGCAAGGTGATTCAACTATACACACATATACATGTACCTATTCTTTTTCAAATTCTTTTGCCATTTAGGTTATTACAGAATATTGGATATCTAATCCTTATAGCACTGTTTGTAGAAAAGATTATACATTTTATCACAGAATTAGTATAGCACTTTAATTGATAGTCAACTGACTATATCTGTTTCAGTCTATTCTTACTTTCTTTTCTACTCCACTGATCTCTGTTTCAATTTTTATACCAATATCATATGGCCTTGGTTACAGAAATTTTGTACTAAGTCTTGAAAAAAATCAGGTAAGGTCGGTCCTCTAACTTTATTCTTTTACAGAATTGATATTCTAGGTCCATTATGTTTCTATATGCATTCTGGAACCAGCTAGTTGATTTCTATCCCTAAAAATAGAAGACTCCTAAGATTTTTATTGGATTTCTTTGAAACTATACATCAGAACGAGGACATCTGACATCGTTTCTGGTTTTGTAAATATGGAGTTGTTTGCTACCAAGGTCTGGACTCTATAGGTCAGGTCATCCATCTTCCTTATTCATTCTTAATGTTCACCATGCTTCCAAGATGGGAGGCTAGGCCTGGGTAGAGGTTAGAAATGGATATTCTGTTTGAAAGCGCAAGTTGCTTGATTGTGTCCAAGCAAAAAGGAGAGAAGAATCAAATCAACAAAATTAGAAATGAAAAAGGAGAGGATACAACAGACAATGCAGAAATACAAAGGATTATAAGGGACTATTATGAACAACTGTATGGCAATAAAATGGATAACCTGGAAGAAATGGACAGATTCTTAGAAAAGTTCAGTCTTCCAAGACTGAACCAGGAAGAAGTAAAAATTATGAACAACCCAATTAGAAGCACTGAAATTGAAGCTGTGATCAAACATCTCCCCCAAAACAAAAGCCCAGGACCAGATGGCATCACAGGACAATTCTATCAAACATTTAGAGAAGAACTAATGCCTATCCTTCTAAAACTCTTTCTAAAAATTGCAGAGGAAGGAACATTTCCAAACTCATTCTAAGAGGCCACCATCACCCTGATACCAAAACTGGACAAAGACAACACACAAAAAAGAAAACTACAGGCCAATGTCACTGATGAACATAGATGCAAAAATCCTCAACAGAATTTCAGCAAAGAGAATTCAGCAACACATCAAAAAGCTCATACACCATGAGCAAGCTGGGTTTGTTCCAGGGATGCAAGGATTCTTCAATGTACACAAATCAATTGATGTGATACACCATATTAACAAATTGAAAGATAAAAACCATATGATCATCTCAATAGATGCAGAAAAAGCCTTGGACAAAATTCAGTACCCATTTATGATTAAAACTCTTCACAAAATGGGCATAGAAGGGACCTACATCAACATAGCAAAGGCCATATATGATAAGCCTACAGCAAACGTTATTCTCAATGGTGAAAAACTGAAAGCATTCCCCCTAAGATCAGGAACAAGACAAGGGTGTCCACTTTCACCACTATTATTCAACATAGTTCTGGAAGTCCTAGCTACAGCCATCAGTGAAGGAAAAGAAATAAAAGGGATCCAGATCAGAAAAGAAGAAGTAAAGTTCTCACTGTTTGCAGATGACATGATATTATACATAGAAAACCCTAAAGATAGTATCAGAAAATTACTAGAGCTAATCAGTGAATACAGCAAAGTTGCAGGATACAAAATCAATGCACAGAAATCACTTGCATTTCTATATACTAACAAGGAAAAATCAGAAAGAGAAATTAAGGAATTAATTCCATTCACCATTCTAAGAAAAAGAATTAAATATCTAGGAATAAACTTACCTCAGGAAACAAAAGAACTGTACACAGAAAACTATAAGACACTAATGAAAGAAATCAAAGACAACAGAAACAGATGGAGAGATATCCCATGTTCCTAGGTAGGAAGAATCAATATTGTGAAAATGACAATACTACCAAACACAATCTACAGATTCAGTGAGATCCCTATCAAATTAGCAATGGCAGCTTTCACAGAACTGGAACAAAAAATTTCACAATTCATATGGAAACACAAAAGACCCCGAATAGCCAAAGCAGTCCTGAGAAAGAAGAATGGAGCTGGAGGAATTAACCTTCCTGACTTCAGATTATACTACAAAGCTACAGTCATCAAGACAGTATGGTACTGCCAAAAAAAAAAAACAACACAGAAATATAGACCAACAGAACAAGATGGAAAGCCCAGAAGCAAACCCATGCACCTATGGGTACCTTATTTTTGACAAGAGGCATACAATGGGACAAAGACAGCCTCTTCAAGAGGCTGGGAAAACTGGACAGCTACATGTAAAAGAATGAAATTAGAACACTTCCTAACACCATACACAAAGATAAACTCAAAATGGATTAAAGACCTAAACGCAAGACCAGAAACTATAAAACTCTTAAACATAGGCAGAACACTTGATGACATAAATCAAAGCAAGATCCTCTATGACCCACCTCCTAGAGTAATGGAAATAAAAACAACAGTAAACAAGTGGGACTTGATTAAACTTAAAAGCTTGTGCACAGCAAAGGAAACTATAAGCCAGGTGAAAAGACAACCCTCAGAATGGGAGAAAATAATAGCAAATGAAACAACTGACAAAGGATTAATTTCCAAAATATACATACAACTCAAATCAAAAAGTGGGAAAAAGACTTAAACAGACATTTCTCCAAAGAAGACATACAGATGCCTATCAAATGCATGAAAAGATGCTCAACATCGCTCATTATTAGAGAAATGCAAATCAAAACTACAATGAGGTATCACCTCACACTGGTCAGAATGGCCATCATCAAAAAGTCTACAAACAATAATGCTGGAGAGGACGTGGAGCAAAGGGAATGCTCTTGCACTGTTGGTGGGAATGTACATTGATACAGCCTCTATGGAAGACAGTATGGAGATTCCTTAAAATACTAGGAATAAAACCACTATACAACCCAGCAATCCCACTCTTATGTATATATCCTGAGGAAACCAAGGTTGAAAAATATACATGTATCCCATTGTTCATTGTAGCACTATTGACAATAGCTAGAACATGGAAGCAACCTAGATATCCATGGACAGATGAATGGATAAAGAAGTTAAAGAATGGATAAAGAAGTGGTACATATATAACTGACACAATATACACAATGGAATATTACTCAGCCATAAAATGAAATGCATTTGAGTCAGTTCTAATAACACATATATATGGAAACTACCAAAATGTTACTGAAGAATTTATTTACAGGGCAACAGTGGAGAAACAGACATAGAGAATAGACTTATGCATGCGGGGAGAGGGAGGAGAGGGTGAGATGTATGGAAAGAGTAACATGGAAACTTACATTACCACATGTAAAATAGATGGCCAACAGGAATTTGCTCTATGGCTCAGGAAACTCAAACAAGGGCTCCGTATCAACCTACAGTGGTGGGATGGCGAGGGAAATGGGAGGGAGGTTCAAAAGGGAGGGGATATGTGTATACCTATGACCGACTTGATGCACATGAGTTTGAGTGAATTCCGGGAGTTGGTGATGGACAGGGAGGCCTGGCGTGCTGTTATTCATGGGTCGCAAAGAGTCGGACACAACTGAGCGACTGAACTGAACTGAACTGATGGCTGATTCATGTTGAGGTTTCACAGAAAACAACAAAATTTTGTAAAGCAATTATCCTTCAATTAATAAATTAAAACAGTGGGAAAAAAGAAGAATATGAGGGACATCCTAAAAAAATATATATATACACAAGACAGTATGATATTAATGGGGCAAAATGAAAAAACAAAATATGAATAGGAAGTTTACATCTAAAGCCACGAAAAACAGAATAAACATAGAAAACAGCATGTTTGGATCAAAGAAAAGAGAAATTCAACTTCTTTTATGATAAATTTTAGATAATCAAAAGACACATGTGAAATAAATGAGTAAGTTCTACATGCACCAAGACTGGGATACAAATTTGGGAGTAATTTATATAGAGTCATTTAAAAAAATGACTTGAATACCAAAATGAGTTCAAGATGCTCCCCTTGGAAGAGAAGCATTCTTTCAATGCGGGGTGAAAATAGGAGGATCTATACTGAAGGAGAACCTGGAAAGTCTCTTTCCCTCTCCTTCTCTCTCTCTCTCTGTGTCTCACACACACATACACACACACACAAACACACACACCAATAAAAACAAACAAACAAAAATCAAGGAAAGGGACATGGATCTCATTGAAATGAATGACTATAATGACACTGAGAAGTTTAAGATAAGGCCTAAGAAATGTTACTTGGATGTCTCAAAAAGGAGGTAAATAATTTTAAAGCAATAAATTTGCTAGAAAATTAAGGCTAGAAACTAAATACAGAATTTTACAGTCTTGTTTAAAGTTTCACTTTAATTCTATTATATTTGATCATTTTTTGTTATCAGAGTGGGAAAACAGGAGAAAGTTCACTATAGTTAAGAAGTCGAATCAGCGACATGGACCACTTATTTGTAGAAATTAGCACTAATAGAACAGATGATAACACAGTAGTAAAAAAGGCAACAGGAAAAAAGCACACTGAAAATAGTTTCTAGAAAAAGGAAGAAATATAAATTGTTTTAAGTAAACAACTTAAAAACAAGAAAGTATCAAGTTCTTCAAAATTTTATGACACAATACTCAGTCTTAATGAGGGTGCAGGAGACTTATCTAGGGCTTGCTAGGTGGTGCAGCAGTAAAGAACCTGCCTGCCAATGCAGGAGACGCACAAGACGTGGGTCAATTCCTGGGTCGGGAGGATCCCCTGGAGTAGAAAATGGCAACCCACTGCAGTATTCTCACCTGGAGAATCCCATGGACAGAGGAGCCTGGAGGGCACAGTCCACAGGGGTCACAAAGGGTCAGATATAACTAAGAGCACACACACACACACACATACACACAGACTACTCTGACACCGCTGGGGAGCATATATTGAACAACCTTTCTTAAAGGCAGGTTAGCAACGTATTTCTGCAACATTTAAAGTGCAATTTACTTTGACATAGTAACTCTGCTTCAAGGAAGTACTTTCAAAAAATTTCATGTGAAATGTGGTGGATTCATTTTGATATTTGGCAAAACTAATACAGTTATGTAAAGTTTAAAAATAAAATAAAATTAAATAAATTAAAAAAAAAAAACTGCCAAAAAAAAAAAATTTCAGAGACATTCACAATGATTTTTACATAAAAATGCTAACCTGATCAACATCTTGAATAATACACTACTATAACAATATGTGGGCTTCCCTCGTGGTTCAGCTGGTAAAGAATCTGTCTGCAATGCAGGAGACTGGGGTTCAATCCCTGGGTCAGGAAGATCCCCTGGAAAAAGAAATGGTAATCCACTCCAGTATTCTTGTCTGTTGAATGTCATGGACAGAGGAGCCTGGTGGGCCACAGTCCATCGGGTTGCAAGAGTCAGACACAGCTTAGTGACTAAACAACAGCAATATGTAAATAGTTTACATATACAAGGACTTCGCTGATGGCTCAGACAGTAAGGCGTCTGCCTGCAATGCAGGAGACCCAGCTTCGATCCCTGGGTTGGGAAGATCCTCTGGAGAAGGAAATGGCAACCCACTTCACTACTCTTGCATGGAAAATCCCATGGACAGAGGAGCCTGGTAGGCTATAGTCCATGGGGTCACAAAGAGTCGGACACGATTGAGCAACTTCACTTTCACTTACATATATAATACTATGGCATAATATGTCTTTAAAGTCTGTTGTAGAAAAAGTATTTAATATGTGATATACTATTTGAGCACAGGCTCTGGAATAAGATATCCTAAGTTCACAGCTAGGCTCTGCCACTTACTTGCTATGACTATATAAGAGGAGCCATTGCTTATTTATATGTAAAACAAAAATAACAGTAATTTCATGTATTTAATCAAAGCTATTAGTGAGATTAAAAAGGTACAAAACATAAAGAACACAGCACACTGCCTGACATATAATAAGCACTCAACAAATATTGTTTTGATGAATAAAATGTATGAAAATGCATAAAGCTATATATTCAACTGCTCTTAATTCTATAAGAAAGTAAACCTAGGCATATGCACAGAAAAAACTATGGAAGGAAATTTGCCAGCAAGATTTTAAGGGTGGTCAACTCTACATTGTGGGATTATATGAGATCTTTATTTTCTTCTTTACACTTTCTATACTTTCCAAATTTTTAACCATAAACACGTATTACATTTATAACTTTAAAATGTTCTCTAAAATTAGCACATGCTTATTTGACAAGTGATGATGGCATTTTACAGTGACTGTAGAAATAGTCTAAAAAGTTTTGCTCTAGAAGCTGGGCTGGAGGAAGCACAAGCTGGAATCAAGATTGCCTGGAGAAATATCAATAATCTCAGATATGCAGATGACACCACCCTTTATGGCAGAAAGTGAAGAAGAACTAAAGAGACTCTTGATGAAAGTGAAAAAGGAGAGTGAAAAGGTTGGTTTAAAGTTCAACATTCAGAAAACTAAGATCATGGCATCCGGTCCCATCACTTCATGGCAAATAGATGGGGAAACAGTGGCTGACTTTATTTTTTCTGGGCTCCAAAATCACTGCAGATGGTGACTGCAGTCATGAAATTAAAAGACGCTTACTCCTTGGAAGGAAAGTTATGACCCACCTAGACAGCATATTAAAAAGCAGAGACATTACTTTGCCAACAAAGGTCCATCTAGTCAAGGCTATGGTTTTTCCAGTGGTCATGTATGGATGTGAGAGTTGGAATATGAAGAAAGCTGAGCATCAAAGAATTGATGGTTTTGAACTGTGGTGTTGGAGAAGACTCTTGAGAGTCCCTTGGACTGCAAGGAGATCCAACCAGTCCATTCTAAAGGAGATCAGTCCTGAGTGTTCATTGGAAGGAGTGATACTAAAGCTGGCCACCTGATGTGAAGAGCTGATTCATTTGAAAAGACCCTGATGCTGGGAAAGATTGAGGGCAGGAGGAGAAGGGGATGACAGAGGATGAGATGGCTGGATGGCATCACCGACTCGATAGACATGGGTTTGGGTGAATTCTGGGAGTTGGTGATGGACAGGGAGGCCTGGCGTGCTACGGTTCATGGGGTCACAAAGAGTTGGACACAACTGAGCGACTGAACTAAACTGAACTGAAGGATTATAGTCACTTGTTCTTTATTAAAGATGCAAATGTGAATAACCATAAATAACTAGACTAAAAGTTCTGGACTCAAAAATCTATAACTGATAACCCAAATCCAACAAGACATTTTCTCAAAATGTACAGGACAGGGTAATTCATACAAATGGTTTTGCGCTCTTGTTTTACAACAAATTTCACAATGCTTATCAAATATTATAAATTTAAGCATAAAATAAACAATATTTATTATTTATATTATAGCAATTCCTAATTGTCTTAATTCATCTGTGTAGGCATCCTTATGTTCATGCACACCCAAGAACCTAAAATGAGAAAATACATCTGGAAAAAGCTATAAATGGACAAAAAATGCCTGTCAACCTAGAATCCTATACACAGAGAAAATATATTTTAAAAAATCAAAGGTGAAACAAAGGCTTATTCAGATATACAAAGCTGAAAGAATTCATCACCAGCAGATCTGGTGATAAAATGGTAAAGGACATCCCTCAGGCAGAAGAAAAGTGATACTAAGTGGAAATACATATTTCACAAAGGAATAAAGAACACTGGAAACAGAAGACAGTAGAGCTATAAAGCATTCCGGCAACACGAAGAGTGGCAACAGATATTTGGCTGGATTTGCTCTCCAAATTCAGAGACCAGTGTAAGAAAGAGGCATCTCACAATTAAAACGCAGGTCTCTGATCCTACATAATTCTTCCTGTCTGCCTTAATACAGAGAGCATTAAGGAGATAAAGAGAGCTCAATATTATTTGATTATTATTTTCATTAAAAGGGTATTGATTTAAATTTTTTTCACATTTCAAAGTGATATTCATTAAAGAAAGGATCTAAAAATCTGATACACAATTAAAACAAGAAAATTAAAGCCACCTTTAAATTAGAAAAGAGGGAGAGAGGGAGGGAAGTGCCACAGATTTTGCTATTTCTTTGAAGGGCATTTCAATTTACCTTTTTAGAGGTAAGTTGTATGGTGATTAATGTGGAGACAAACTCAAGAAACTATAAAAATGAGCAGAAGAAAGAGGAGAGGTAATAAATGATTGAACAGGGGTGAGGGGAATAAATAATACTAGTTACAAAAAAGGGCACTGGCTTAGGGTGACTGCAACCATGGACTGACCCTACAACCCAGAAGGTCATGAACATGCAGCGCATTTACTATGTAAGTGGTTACCTGGTAGGGAAAAGTTTTTTGGCATCTGATACCCACTTTGCTTGAATTTTTTACCCTGAGAGAGGGCAACTTTTAGATGCAACTTTATAAAGTAGTAACTGATAATCTCTTTCAAATCTTGGCTCATAATTAAAAGAGCAGAAAAGAAGGGATGAGTCATGATAGTAAAAATTAATTGGACAGTTTCTCCTCATCAGACCATCCCAGAGTAGAAAGCTTACAGATAACATATGCTTTCCAAAATTTTTCCAGAATAGCAGAGGAAATACCTGTTTATCCCTGGAAATATGCAATTTACAGGAAGGTGGCTTTAAAAACTGGCCACTTTGTTAAAGTGTCCTGTGTATATTCATAACATTACTGCAGCAAAAATTAATGGTTAATAACTTAATATGAGAAACGCTGGGCTGGAAGAAGCACAAGCTAGAATCAAGATTGCCAGGAGAAATATCAATAACCTCAGATATGCAGATGACACCACCCTTATGGCAGAAAGTGAAGAGGAACTAAAAAGCCTCTTGATGAAAGTTAAAGTGGAGAATGAAAAAGTTGGCTTAAAGCTCAACATTCAGAAAATGAAGATCATGGCATCTGGTCCCATCACTTCATGACAAATAGATGGGGAAACAGTGAAATCAGTGTCAGACCTTATCTTTTTGGGCTCCAAAATCACTGCAGATGGTGACTGCAGCCATGAAATTAAAAGATGCTTACTCCTTGGAAGGAAAGTTATGACCAACCTAGACAGCATATTAAAAAGCAGACACATTACTTTGCCAACAAAAGTCCATCTAGTCAAGGCTATGGTTTTTCCAGTAGTCACGTATGGATGCGAGAGTTGGACTGTGAAGAAGGCTGAGCACCAAAGAATTGATGCTTTTGAACTGTGGTGTTGGAGAAGACTCTTGAGAGTCCCTTGGACTCCAAGGAGATCCAACCAGTCCATTCTAGAGGAGATCAACCCTGGGTGTTCTTTGGAAGAAGTGATGCTAAAGCTGAAACTCCAGTACTTTGGCCACCTCATGTGAAGGGTTGACTCATTGGAAAAGACTCTGATGCTGGGAGGGATTGGGGGCAGGAGGAGAAGGGGACGACAGAGGATGAGATGGCTGGATGGCATCACCAACTCGATGGATGTGAGTTTGAGTGAACTCCGGGAGATGGTGATGGACAGGGAGGCCTGGCATGCTGCAATTCATGGGGTCGCAAAGAGTCGGACACGACTGAGTGACTGAACTGGACTGAACTGAACTGAATATTATTTTAATAAAAATTTAGAACAAACAAAATGTAAATGGCTATCATGCCACTCAGCTAAATTACAAGTTACCCTCTAAATTATAAGGCAAAGTAGCACAATAAAAGAGAGAGAAAAGAACAGAAGAAGAAAATGTTAGGTCTCAAGAATAAATGTTTTGAAAGCAACTGAAACACAGGTATTCACTTATTCAACAAATATTTAATGAGCACCTCCAACATTTCAGGTGTCATATGAAATGATACAGACAGACATGAAGACAAATTCAGAATCTTAAGATATCATATCGAATAGTAAGGGAGACCCAAAACTTTTTAACTATACTAGATACTCAGGAGATATATATCCATGGTAAATTTTTAAAACTACTCAAAACTATCTGTGATTAGTTTCTGACACATTTGGAAGGGGTAAAAACATCACAATAAAAAACACTTATTGTATCAGGGGTGGTAAGGGAAGAGGAGGGAGAAAAATATTTTCTCTATATATCTGTTTATTTGACACACCTTGAAGGAAGACTGACCAAATTTGAGGCAACACTGAAATCATTTTCTTAAGGAAGAGTTATCAAGAAGTTAGAAAGCTATAAGCTAGAAAGCTATAGTACAGACTCAGTCTTTTAAAGGTAAAATGAACATCTAACCTGGAACTTTAATTTTGTCCACTACTGAGTTCTGAAGAGTAACTTTCGCAAGGCCACATGGTGATTATTTTAGTTGCAGTTTCAACTATATAAAGTATTACATATTCTCTATAGAAAGATTAAATATTCCATATTTGCTGAAATAGAAACAAAGACTAGAGCCATTCAACCCTTTGATGTATATTAATTCTAAGTTTCTTGAGAGAAAGAAAGAGGAAAGAGAGAGAGAGATGGGAGAGAGGTGGGAGAGGGATGAAAAGAATGGAAAACATATCTGCATAAGAACCGCATTATACTCATCATACTGTTTTGTAAATCCTTAATACAATATATTTCTATATCAGTAAGTATACATGTATTGACTGGAGACAGCAACCAAAATGTTCCTTTTGTATTTTTTTTACACTGATAACTTTTAAATAGTAAATTATAAATGCTATGCAAATGAGTATACCTTTACTGGTGGAAACAAGTATAATAATTTAAAAGATGTGAACACTGCCATAATGTGACCACTTATTTTCAAATATATATATACACACATATATACACATATATGTGTGTGTATATATATATAGGTCACATGATCCCAAAGATTCTCATTTCATTACCTCCAGTTGTCTTTTTTAATATATTCACTGAGGCATTTATTAAGTATCTATTATAACAACAGCAGGATTACTGTACTAGGTAAATATTCATTTATAAGATCTGAGGAAATGCACACTGGGATGGGTAAAGCAAAGTTCTCTTATCAATGTAAATATTAAAACTACACAGGAGAAAACATCAGTAAACAGATTAACATAAAAGAAACCTAATTTTAAAAATGAGTGATACAAAAACAAATAGTTCTGAGTTTAGAAAACAGGAACTGACTAACTGATTAATAAGAAATTTTCTTTTTTTCTTCAATGAATTGCCTTCTCACTATTTTAATGGTGTCTTTTGGAGAACAAGAGTACTTAATTTATTTATTTTTGGTCGCTCGGCATGTAGGATCCTAGCGCCTACCCTGGGGCTGAAGCTACGCCACACTGGAAGGGCGGACTTTTACCCACTGGGCCACAAGACAAGACCTCAAATTTTCTACATTTTTGGCTTTAAATCAATTGGTGTTTCAGTTTGGCTTTGGGGCCTATTTACTTAAGAGAGGTGATTGATAATTAATATTTTTTTAATATTAACAATAAGAATTATTCCCTGTCACTTTAGAATCATTTATATTTCTCATGAAACATAAAGAAAAATGATGTAGATTTTGGCAAACAAATTTTAACTCTCTTGGAAGAAAGGTTCTAAAGTAATAGTAGGAAATGCTACTGTTGCTGCTAAGTCGCTTCAGTCGTGTCCGACTCTGTGCGACCCCATAGACGGCAGCCCACCAGGCTCCCCTGTCCCTGGGATTCTCCAGGCAAGAACACTGGAGTGGGCTGCCATTTTCTTCTTCAATGAATGGAAGTGAAAAGTGAAAGTGAAGTCACTCAGTCGCTTCCGACTCTTAGAGACCCCATGGACTGCAGCCCACCAGGCTCTTCCGTCCATGGGATTTTCCAGGCAAGAGGACTGGAGTGGGGTGCCACTTAGGAAATACTACTATCATCACAAAATACAATCTTTTATGTGAATATCTTATTTTACAGGGAGGCCTGGCGTGCTGCAGTCCATGGGATTGTAAAAGAGTAGGACACGACTTAGCAACTGAACAACAACAATTATAGAATCCATTGACAGAGCAAAGAAGTTATTTCCTTCAGTAAGACAATAAATTACTTTTAAACACAAAATATTAATATCCCACTTTCTTTGTTTTAAGTATAACACCTAGTCAGCTGAAGATTCACTCAAAACATTCATTTCAGACCTTTTTTGTTTAAGTGTTCAGATCAGTTCAGTTCAGTCGCTCAGTCATGCCCGACTCTTTGCGACCCCATGAACCGCAGCACGCCAGGCCTCCCTGTCCATCACCAACTCCTGGAGTTCACTCAAACCCATGTCCTTTGAGTCAGTGATGCCATCCAACCATCTCATCCTCTGTCGTCCCCTTCTCCTCCTGCTCTCAATCTTTCCCAGCATCAGGGTCTTTTCAAATGAGTCAGATCTTCACATCAGGTGGCCAAAGTATTGGAGTTTCAGCTTCAAAATCAATCCTACCAATGAACACCCAGGACTGATCTCCCTTAGGATGGTCTGGTTGGATCTCCTTGCAGTCCAAAGGACTCTTAAGAGTCTTCTCGAATGTGTTATGGGAATACAAATAAGGTTACTCTGGTAAGATGTGATCCTTAACCACATAGAAAGAGATGATAATGAAGGTGTGGCTTCCTATTTAAACAAATCAACTTAGTTCCTCTGAAGGTGTGGCTTTCTATTTACATAAATCAGTTTTATTTATCAGTCCTCTATTTAAATAAATTAGTTCCTCTTGGGAAACATCTTCGGATATCAATATGTTCTTAGAATTACAAAAGAAACATTACTACTATTGGTTTCACTGGAGATTGACAAATGATTTTCAACATGGTTTATTATTTCTAGATAAGATCGTAAAAGTAATACAAACTTAAACCTGAAAAAAATCAAAGCCAGTCATTAGTATTTAACTTTCTGAAAAAAATAAGATTATATTTCATTGATTTTGGCACTCATATTTTTTAGTCTACTTTTATTTCCACTGACAATCCTCTGTATCATCACCAATTTGTTGCATCAGTAGCTAGGTAAGGATTAATCATAATCTTTCAAGATGCTTATAGCTCAAGATGATGAAAGCTCGGACATAAAATATGAACATCTGACGCTCTGGTGCGTATCCAATTATCCCAAGAGGATGTTTAACCCTCTCCGAGAGATTCCACAGGTCTAGATGGCACTCAAGAACCTATGTTTTCAGACAACACATTTTGAGAGACATTGATCTCCACAATCACCATCATTGCAGGATCCAAGTTCCTATTCTCTCTCCTACCACTGTCATTTTCAGAAGAGCCAGAACTACTATCATTTGTCTTGATATTTCTCAAGTTGAAACTATATGCTGATCTCCGTAGTACATATTATTAAATGATATATACCATGTTTCTGATCACTATCCATGAGCTGGACAGATGAATGGATATATACAAAGGAAGACAGATATAGATAACAGACCCATCCACCTATTTATCTAATATACATTAAAGAAATGTATTCTGACTACAAATCAGAAAGTAATTCAAATGTCTTAACATTTTCCACATCTGAGACACACTCTGAAATTCTGTTCTAAAAAATCAAAAGAAAGCTACCAATGAAAGAAATTTCCAGAAAGATTTCCTGGAAGATTTTAGATGTTAACAGTAGCTGGTTTACCTGCCGTCTCGCTGAGCAGCACCGCCTTCTGTCACTGTCTTGACAAATATCCCCAGCTTTTCAAGGCCTGCATCTGCTCCAACACCCATTCCAATAATACTTATGCCAAGTCCATCCTCATCTATGAAAAAGGAAAAAAGTGAACAACCTTAATTTTACACTCATCCATAATTAGCTTCTGAGATCTATTTGCTGCTTTTAATTTTGTTCTTTTTGAACTATACTGACATGTTTGCTTTGACAGAATTTTATCCTGTGCTGGGGAGCAAGGATGTTAAATAAGATCCCTTAAAAGGCTTGTTAGTTTATTTTCACTATTGCAGTTGGCTATTCATTGTGATCCCTGGAAAAGGTAGTAACTTGATTATTGAGCAATCAATCTGAAAACACAGCCTAACTAAATAACACAGTATTTTTAAGCACAGAGCATACATACTCACACATATATGTATGTTTGAGTATATAATTTTAAATTACTGTGATTATAATACATCTGGAATTTCCCATTTATTTACGTGGTCTTCTTTTTCTCTTTTAACTTGGGCCACATGCCCATTCATGTTAATAAGATGGTAAGTATCTCTCAATATTTTCCTCTGTTCTACTATACAAGCATATAAACATATGATCAGATAAAATATACACATATATGTACATATAATTGAATATACATATTATATAGTGTTTAATTTTCCTTCTTATTTCCTTTACACAAACAAGATCATATTATACCTACTTCTCTCTGCAGCTTTTTTTTCTGATCCAATGATAAGATATCAACTTATATAGCCTTAAATCACTAATAATCATAACAGTTCATGGTGAGAAGGTGTCATAATTTATCCAACCATTTCTCTATAAACAGGCATTCACTTCTGTTTTCATTTTATTGGACCTTTGAACATATTGACAATCACATTTTTTAATTCAGATACAATTTTCCTTTCTGTGAACACATATATTTTAACATTAATGAAATAAAAGATACACTATTTGCATTCCACATTTTTTGGTTAACATTCAAAGTTGTTTTCCGATAGCCTCGAAGTCTTTATAATAATGGTGCATTAGCTGTATAAAAATAGATATGAACTAATAATCAACAGTGTTGGATTGATTAAAAAAAAATAAACTGGCTCATGTACTCAATAGAATATTTCATGCTTTTAAAAGACTCTTTAGCAATAACCTTTAATTTGCTAAGTATTTTCAGCTAGTAATTTTTTTAATAGGGTTCATCTCATTGATTATTACTTATTACTAGCTTCTGCTTTAAGTATTTCTAAGTACAATTCATAATCCTACATTTTTAGTCTTCTGCTGCTGCTGCTGCTAAGTCGCTTCAGCCATGTCTGACTCTGTGCAACCCCAGAGACGGCAGCCCACCAGGCTCCCCCGTCCCCGGGATTCTCCAGGCAAGAACACTGGAGTGGGTTGCCATTTCCTTCTCCAATGCATGAAAGTGAAAAGGGAAAGTGAAGTCGCTCAGTTGTTTCCGACTCTTAGCAACCCCATGGACTGCAGCCCTCCAGACCCCTCCGCCCATGGGATTTTCCAGGCAAGAGTACTGGAGTGGCATATCTAAATGCTGTCTAATACCCACCCCACACCAGACGCTCACCCTGTCTACACTATATGGCTCCCCTCCCCGAGGTTGCCTCCGAGGTGCCCCCCACCTGGCACCCCGCCCTCTGCCAGGCCGCCTAAGCCCAGGGGCAGCTCCCGTGGCTCGGCACCAAGCTCCTCTCCGACTGTCCCCACACCTCCAGGTTGTCCTCCACACCTGCCAGATTAATCCTCATGAAGACTCACATCGCTTTCCCACTCAGAACCTGTGAAGCCCTGCCTGGCGCACCAGTGGCTAAACTCCTTAGCTGGCATCCGCAGGCCAGGCACAGGCCATCCACGATGGGCCTCGACACACACACCTGCATGTTTTTTCTCAGTGCGTGGTCTTGCATGGATAGTATTGCGTGGGTAGCCTAGTATGGATGCACATTTGTGCTTGGGCTAGCCCTGGGCTGCTACAGATTGTTTACCCACTTGGAAAATATTTTCTAAGGATAAATTGCTGGGAGTTGAGTCTGTGTTTAAAGGATAGGAGGTTTTTGCTCTGTGTTGCCAAACTGCCCTGTGTAAAGACTGTGCCAGTTTACATTCCCATCACAGCCGGGCGAGGCCTGACCCCGCGTTCCTGCGTGTGCTGGTCTTACTGGTCCATTTTGAAATGGGTGGCATTGCATTGCCACCACCGCACCAGTGCAGAATGCACTTAAGGCGCCTAAAAAGGCGTGGGGAAAAAACATTAGAAACATCTGAGTGGCTGTTACTGAGGTCGCCTATAAGGCAGTTATGTCTTAAAAAGATTTGGCTTAGTTGGGGAGATAAGACATATGACAAATTTTTAGTCTACATATGTTTAAAAATATGTCATTTAGCAAAAATGTGATGTCTTTGCTCAGTTGTATGCTAAAGAAAGCTAGTACCGAGTTTGATCCCCAGCTGAAGGCACATCCACATTAATTTTAGGCATAGGTACCTCTCTGCTGTGAGAACTGTTGATCACTGAGTGATCACTGGGGACTTTCCTTCACTCCTTACATTTAGTATATTTGCACACATCATTTTCCATATTTATTACATTCTAATTGTTTCCCTGGTATAGGTATTCATATTCATTAAGAGGCATTCTCATTCTAAAACTTTCCTACATTCGCTATAGCTTTACAGTTTCTCCCTAGAATGAGGTTTCTTATGCATAAGAAGGTCAGATCTGTGCTGAAAGCTCTTCCTCATTGGTTACATGTATACAGTTGCTTCTGTTACACAAATTCTCTTATGTGTATAAAAGTCAGCTGTATTCAGAATTATTGCACATATTTATCACATTCATAGGATTTCTCTAGAGTGTGAATGTTTATATTTATGAAGGGATTAATAATGCCCAAAAGCCTTCCCAGTGTTTACATTTAGTGAGTTTGCTCTTGTGTTATTTAAGAGATGATCGCTGTAGACTTTTCCACATTGAATAATGTTGCAGGGCTTCTATCCGGTATGAAATCTTTGGTGAATATTAAGTATTAGGGGGATTCTTATTCATATTCATTGTATTTATAGAGCTTTTGTTCATTATGAATTAACACATATCAAGCCAACGTTAAGTTATCATACTCGGTATACTCAAAGGGCTCCTCTCAAATGTGGATTCTCTGTACTACTATGCCATTTAACGGTTTCTTCCAACAAATATCCTGCATGAAAATTATATCTTAGTTTTTAAATCTGTTTTCTCTCCCTGGACTTGGGTTTTAGTAAAATCATCTCCCTTCCTTTCATAGCTCCTCTTGATGGAAAATTACTCAGTCTTGCAAAGATGAAAATGCAACTGTGGGCAAAGCAGTATGTTGGCTTGAGCCACTCTCAATTCAGTGCAGACCACCTGAAAGACATGGCGATAACTGAAAGAAAACTAAAGAACAGTACAATCAACCCAGAGATCAGTTGACTGATTTCACCCCTGTACAGCTTCTCTGAGATGGCAGGCATGGGTGAAGTCCAGAGCCACACACTTGAGGGCTTTGATTCCTGTGGTTGCACCATCAAGAACCCAGCAGCCACCCTGTCTTCCTCTGTATATATTCTACTAGGAACAGGCAGAGCACGAAGTATGCAAAACATCCAGGAAAAGATGGAAAAGACTCAAAGGCTATGTTAGGAAGATGCTGACACCACCTCTGGAGCTCAGAGATTATTTTCTCTACCAGGAAAAAAAATCTCATGTTGGTTCAGCATTCCCCTCACAACTAGTGAGGTTTGAGCTTGTATTCATAGGAATGTGGGCCATTCAATTTCCTCTAAAGTAAAGTACCAATTTTTCTAATGAGTTTTGCCTGTCTCTTTCATCCTGAGATTTTACAGACTCTTAGAATATTATAGCTATTAACTCCATGTCACCTATAATGAATATTTCCCCTCCTAAATATATCACTTATCTGTTGGCTTTGTTTGACAATATTGCCTTTAAAAGTTTAAAATTTTGAATGAGTGAATTGGACCATCTTTCTTTTATAATTTCTGATTTTCCAAATGGTTAAGCCCTTCCTCCCAGAAGCCCAGATGTAGATATACATTTTCATAAAATATCTTGGTTTTTTTTAATATTTTACTATTTAATTCATGTAGTTTAGCTTTCTATATGATATAATGAAAATGAAGTTTTCCCAACTTAGCATTCTTTCAGATAGATGCTCAGTTATGCCAGAACAATTTGTAAAGTACCCTGTTACTCCTAGAGTATCTCACATGTCAAGTTATTAAATTTTCATGCACACTAACATCATTCTCTGGACCTTGTAATTTGTTTCAATGATCAACTGCTGTATGATTACAATTTGTTCTGATTATCAAGGATTTACATTACATTCAGATATTTGGGAAATTAAATTCTTTCACTTTCTTTTTCATACTTCTCTTAGGTCTGTATTTTTCCATGTAAAATTTAGTACTGTATTATGCTATCCCCTCTCCCAATGTAACTGATGACAGTTCCATTTGAATTACATTCAATTTATATATTATTTTGTCAGGATTGAAGATACCTATCAGATATAGGAGAGACTTTCCTATACTGAGTCTTTCCATCCAAGAATGCAGAATATCTATTTGCTTAGATCCTGTATCTTTAATCAAGATCTTCAATCAGGATCCTGTATCTTTAATGGGCTTCCCTGGTGGCTCAGCTGGTAAAGAATCCTCCTGCAATCCAGGAGACTTGGGTTCGATGCCTCAGTTGGGAGGATCCCCTGGAAAATGGAACAGTTACCTACTCCAGTATTTTGGCCAGGAGAATTCCATCGGGTCGCAAAGAGTCGGGCATGACTGAGCAACTTGCACTTCCACTTTCGTATCTTTAATAACCCCAAACAACCACCTAGCCCAAGCTCTCACTTACAGCAACCTGCCTGGACTCTTCACATGCACCAGTGGTTTGTAGGAATACAAGAAAACATCAGACCTCATTCACACTTCCCTACTCCTAGTCACAAATCCAGCCAACCAAAGTAGATGGGTTTTAGGAGGGATGGTAAGGGAGGAGTCCTTCAATATATAATCTATATAGAACTCATATAAACTGTTTTTGAAATCTGAAAAATAAAACCTTCCATGAGAATGAAAACTTTCTCTAATCCTTAGGGGAAAAAAAAGGCTATACTTAGGAAAAATAAAGTCATTTCTATACTATTAGAATACCAGCATAACATTAACATTGCAGAGCTCATATACCTTTTTCTAGTTCCACTGGGAAAAGTTCCAGCTTTTCTACACGTTTTTCAAGTTCATACTCAGCCGAAGCAGCCACGGGATCAACTTCATCATTCCTTCTGTCATAGTCTTCATTGGAGTATGTGCTGAAGACCTGTAGTAAGATGTCAACAATAAGATGAAAATACAGAAAAGACAGCTTTCTTAATTTAAAAAAATTCTGCTAAGTATCCAAAACTACATAGGTTACAAATTTTGTATGAAGAATTTCTTCTAAACAACTGTTTTGTCATCAAATCAATAGAAATGTTAGGAAAAGGAAAACGGAATCAGAATAAAAGTAACTCACTAATTTAAAAAATGTACCACTTTGAATAATTTGAGAGACAAGAGTAACCAACAGCTAATCATTACATGGTTATCAATATTTATCACTTTTTACAGAATCAGGCTATACCATATTAGCTGCAATAAAACTAAGGTAAAGCATTTTGAGCATGCTGCTAGAGCAAATGCCCACGCGGAATCCATTTCATGCTATGACCTGTGGAAGCCCTGGTGTTGTAGTGTGCTGGTACTAGAATTATCTTGGAAACACAGAATCACTGAAACTGACTTCTGTTCTATATTGTACCAGGCAGTGTTAGGCTCTCATTTGTCATCTCTCATTTTACTTGCATGCAAATATACACTCAATTCTCATTGAACATTTTAATGAAATCACTATCAAAATATTGCTGAAGATCTGCAGAAAAAAATAGAATATTGGTAGGTCTTTCTTCCTGACCTAAATCATTCAAAAGATCATCATATGCGGTCTTCAAATGTAGCCATAAGGAACCTATTGTCCTTGTTTCTGCTGAAATATTTGAGTTATTTTAAAAGTAACTGGAACTTGGTTTATAATCCCTCACTTAATACACTGAAGAATATTTAAAAGAAAGAAATATATAATTCATCAAACCAAATTAATTTACATGATAAAAACTGACATTTTCAATTAAATTCAATAGTTATAAAGTATTCAAACTGTGCCTGACAAAACTCTGTCATGTCCTCCAAAATTTAAAATCTCAGAGTGAGCAGTTTTTTAAAAAATATACATAAGAAGTGAAAGCAGGACTGAAGGTCAGAGATGGAAGAAATCAAGCCTATTGTCTATAAAGCCAGCCCTGCTAGTCCAGATGTGGTTTACATTCATATTACTGGAAAACTGGCAGTTCTTACATGCTATATATGGTAATCTATAAACCAGAAATACATATTGGATACACAGAAACAGATGTAGTGTGGTTCCTAATTCTACACACTTCTCAAAATCGTGTCATTTATAGTCTTTGTTCCTGACTTTCAACATGTTTTCATAGCCATGTACCATTCACATTTGGTCTTTACCACATTTCTCCACCAAAATAAACATTTCTGCATCAAAAGGAACACTTTGAGACTATGGGGTTTGTATCCTTTAAATTTATCTTTTCATAAAATATGCTTCCTATGCCCCTTCCATAGAACCTTCTAGTGTTTTTCTTAAATTGTCAGGTTTATGACTTTCTCTAAGACAGCCTTTTCGATCTTTCACTTCCCTTATATGTTTTGGTAATCATTAATTCACATATATTCATGCATCAAAACTGTATACAGTACCAGCTCTATGCCAGACATTATGCTAGACACAGAAGAAAGCACAATCTCAAGAAGCTCACAGTTTAGTAGGAAGACAGAAATAAAAATAAACAACTACCACATATGTGATAATTGATGTGACAAAAGAATATTCCAGCAATTTTTTTATCGTTCAGAGAAAGGGAATAATTTCATGGAAGGGGAACTATCTGAGCTGAATCCTAAAGAATAAACAAGGATTTATATATTCAAATGTAGAAGAAGTGAAATATATATTTCAAATATAAGACACTAGAAAAAATCTGTATCTTCTGGAAAACATGGACGATTGAACGGATCACAATATAGCATGCCTAGATAAACAAACTTTAATAACACACACAAAAAGTAATTGGATCTGGAACATACATGTCCTGGAAACTACTGGCAGTGATGACTGGAAATTATTCCATTAATGTCTGCCACTCTACTTCTATTAATAGGTTCAATTATATGATTGCTAAACAAAGATTCAAATGACATTCATACCACAACATAACTCAGTTTTACTCCTGCATTTAATACGTGAATAACAGAATGTATATGTATTTTTATATATGTATATAAGTGTATGTATGTGTGTATACAGTGCAAGTGAGAAATAGATTTGAGGGACCAGATCTGATAGACAGAGTGCCTGATGAACTATGGACGGAGGTCCGTGACATTGTACAGGAGACAGGGATCAAGACCCCAAGAAAAAGAAATGCAAAAAAGCAAAATGGCTGTCTCAGGAGGCCTTACAAATAGCTGTGAAAAGAAGAGAAGCAAAAAGCAAAGGAGAAAAGGAAAGCTATACCCATTTGAATACAGAATTCCAAAGAATAGCAAGGAGAGATAAGAAAGCTTTCCTCATCAATCAATGCAAAGAAATAGAAGAAAACAATAGAATGGTGAAGACTAGAGATCTCTTCAAGAAAATTAGAGGTACAAAGGGAACATTTCATGCAAAGATGGGCTCAATAAAGGACAGAAATGGTATGGACCTAACAGAAGCGGAAGAAATTAAGAAGAGCTGGCAAGAATACACAGAAGAAATATACAAAAAAGATCTTCATGAACGAGATAATCACGAAGGTGTGATCACTCAACTAGAGCCAGACATCCTGGAATGTGAAGTCAAGTGGACCTTAGGAAGCATCGCTACGAACAAGCTAGTGGAGGTGATGGAATTCCAGTTGAGCTATTTCAAATCCTAAAAGATGATGCTGTGAAAGTACTGCACTCAATATGCAGCAAATTTGAAAAACTCAGCAGTGGCCACAGGACTGGAAAAGGTTAGTTTTCATTCCAATCCCAAAGAAGGGCAATGCCAAAGAATGCTCAAACTACTGCACAATTGCACTCATCTCATATGCTAGTAAAGTAATGCTCAAAATTCTCCAAGCCAGGCTTCAGCAATATGTGAACCATGAACTTCCAGATGTTCAAGCTGGATTTAGAAAAGGCAGAGGAACCAGAGATCAAATTGCCAACATCTGCTGGATCATGGAAAAAGCAAGAGAGTTCCAGAAAAACATCTATTTCTGCTTTATTGACTATGCCAAAGCCTTTGACTGTGTGGATCACAATAAACTGTGGAAAATTCTGACAGAGATGGGAATACCAGACCTCCAGACCTGCCTCTTGAGAAACCTGTAAGCAGGTCAGGAAAAACAGTTAGAACTTGACATGGAACAACAGACTGGTTCCAAAGAGGAAAAGGAGTACATCAAGGCTGTATATTGTCACCCTGCTTATTTAACTTCTATTCAGAGTACATCATGAGAAATGCTGGGCTGGAAGAAGCACAAACTGGAATCAAGATTGCCAGGAGAAATATCAATAACCTCAGATATGCAGATGATACCACCCTTATGGCAGAAAGTGAAGAAGAACTAAAGAGCCTCTTGATGAAAGTGAAAGAGGAGAGTGAAAAGGTTGGCTTAAAGCCTAACATTCAGAAAACTAAGATCATGGCATCCAGTCCCATCAGTTCAGTTCAGTTCAGTCACTCAGTCATGTCCGACTCTTCGCTACCCCATGAATCGCAGCACGCCAGGCCTCCTTGTCCATTAGCAACTCTCGGAGTTTACTCAAACTCATGTCCATCGAGTTGGTGATGCCATCCAGCCATCTCATCCTCTGTCGTCCCCTTCTCCTCCTGCCCCCAATCCTTCCCAGCATCAGAGTCTTTTCCAATGCGTCAACTCTTGGCATGAGGTGGCCAAAGTATTGGAGTTTCAGCTTTAGCATCGGTCCTTCCAATGAACACCCAGGACTGATCTCCTTTAGAATGGACTGGTTGGATCTCCTTGGAGTCCAAGGGACTCTCAAGAGTCTTCTCCAACACCACAGTTCAAAAGCATCAATTCTTCACGGCTCAGCATTTTTCACAGTCCAACTCTCACATCTGGTCCCATCACTTCATGGCACATAGATGGGGAAACAGTGGAAACAGTGGCTGACTTTATTTTGGGGGCTCCAAAATCACTGCAGATGGTGATTGCAGCCATAAAATTAAAAGACGCTTACTCCTTGGAAGGAAAGTTATGACCAACCTAGACAGCATATTAAAAAGCAGAGACATTACTTTGCCAACAAAGGTCTGTCTAGTCAAGGCTATGGTTTTTCCAGTAGTCATATATGGATGTGAGAGTTGGACTATATAGAAAGCTGAGTGCTGAAGAATTGACGCTTTTGAACTGTGGTGTTGGAGAAGACTCTTGAAGAGTCCCTTGGACTCCAAGGAGATCCAACCAGTCCATCCTAAAGGAGATCAGTCCTGGGTGTTCATTGGAAGGACTGATGTCGAAGCTGAAACTCCAATACTTTGGCCACCTGATGTGAAGAGCTGACTCATTGGAAAAGACCCTGATGCTGGAAAGATTGAGGGCAGGAGGAGAAGGGGACAACAGAAGATGAGATAGCTGGATGGCATCACCGACTCAATGGACAAGAGTTTGAGTAAACTCCAGGAGTTGGTGATGGACAGGGATGCCTGGAGTCCTGTAGTTCTTGGGGTCACAAAGAGTCGGATACGACTGAGCAACTGAACTGAACTGAACTGTGAGTGTATACACACACACCTGCTAGCAAATATTGTTCCCCAAAATGGCTGGTTTATTTAGTTCATTTAGGGATATCCCAAAATTAAATAAACAGAAAATTAACTATATAACTACAGACTGGAAAATAATATTTTAAATAATGTTTGAGGCATCTAGCAATCAGAGGACCATATCACCATTTCATTCTGCAGAGAACAAATAATGTAATATACTTTCATCCTCAGCCTGTTCATTGTCTGGTAAATTATGTGGGCACCCTTATAAATACATGAAAAAAAAATGCCAGAATTCATTATTCGTGAATTAAGCTTTTGTTTACCTGGAGAATCCAAGAGGTTAAATAGAAAAATTTAGAACTAACAAGAGTTCAGTGATTTCTACATTCCCTCACTCATGTAAAAAATCATTCTCTTAAACTTATGCAAAAGCCAAACTTGGGCCGCTGCTACTATACATGAAGAGGACAATGACAAGAAAAGCAAGTGTGTTTCTAGAAATGTAGTTCCCTAGCTATTATATCTGTGATAAAGTATTATACAACCTCAAATTTATTGTGAGACCTATAGATAGAAAATACTAATGTTGTTTTAAAGAAATTAAAACAGTGTTGTCTTGCCTTTGGAAAAAAAAAAAAAAAGTTCAGTGAAAACAGAATTTGGAAACTGACCAAAAAATCCATAGTCATTTTAGAAAATATAATAGACAAGATCATAAATTATAAAATTAGTGATTATAAATGTGCAACGGTATCCTTATCTTTAAAACGTAAGTGAAAAATTTAAAAAGCCCTGAGTAAGTGTAATGCCATTCTATGTTCTTGGATTAAAACCCTTAATATTGTAAAATCACCTATGATCCTAAATTAGTGTAAATGTCTGTTCGGCCCAATTTAATTTATGAATACAGGGCAATCAAAATTGAAATCCCACTAACATTATTCCTGGAAACTAGGAAGGTGTTTGCAAACTAAGAATAAGAATGGAAACAGACCTTATCAGATATCAGAAGAGATAATAAAACCTCATTTATTAAGGCAATATACTTTGCCCAAAGACAGATCTATTTTTGTACTTTCTGTTTCTCTCCTCTACTTTTCTATTCAAATTAGTTTGGGTGATCCATTCAAAAAATAGTAGGGAAAGAATGAGATATCTTCCTGGAAAAAAAATTCCTATTTCATATGATTAACAAAAGTAAAATTTACATTGGCTAAGGACAAAAATATTATAAATTATTAAACTGCTAAAATTCAAACTACCAAAGAATTACATGCATTTCTCATGCTAGTAAGGTTACACTCAAAATCCTTCAAGTTAGGCTTCAGCAGTATGTGTAGCAAGAACTTCCAGTTGTACAAGCTGGGTTTAGAAAAGGTAGAGGAACCAGGGAACAAACTGTCAACATCCGCTGGATGACAGAGGAAGCAAAGGAATTCCAGAAAAACAATTATTTCTGCTCCATCAACTATGAGAAAGTCTTTGACCACGTGGGTCATAACAAACCATGGAAAATCCTTAAAACAGATGGGAATATCAGACCACCTTACCTGCCTCTGAGAAACCTGTATGCAGGGCAAGAAGCATCTGTTAGAACCTTACATGGAACAAATGACTGGTTCAAAATTGGGAAAGGAGTTAAGACAAGGCTGTATATTGTCACTCTGTTTATTTAACTTATAAGCAGAGTACATCATGAGAAATGCCAGGTTGGATGAGCCATAAGATGAAATCAAGATTGCTGGGAGAAATATCAACAGCTTCACATATGCAGATGATACTATTCTAATGGCAAAAAAGAGGATCTAAAGAGCCTCTCAATGAGGGTAAAAGAGGAGAGTGAAAAAGCTGGCTTAAAACTCAACATTAAAAAAAACTAAGAGCATGGCATTTGGTCCCATCATTTCACAGCAAATAGATGGGGAAACAGTGGCAACAGTGACACACAGATTTTCTTCTCTTGAGCTCCAAGACCATCGCAGATGGTGACTGCAAGCACGAAATTAAAAGACGCTTGCTTCTTGGAACGAAAACTATGACAAACCTAGACAGAGTATTAAAAAGCAAAGACATCACTGTGCAGATAAAGGTTCCACCTAGTCAAAGTCATTGTTTTTCCAGTAGTCATGTATGGATGTGAGTGTTGGACCATAAGAAGGCTGAGCACCGAAGAACTGATGCTTTTGAATTGTGGTGCTGGAGAAGACTCTTGAGGGTCCCCTGGACTGCAAGAAGACCAAATCAGTCAATCCTAAAGGAAATCAACCCTGAATATTCTTTGGAAGGACTGATGCTAAAGCTGAAGCTGCAATACTTTGGCCACCTGATGCGAAGAGCCAACTCACTGGAAAAGACCCCGATGCTGGGAAAGATTGAAGGTAAAAGGAGAAGAGGGTGGCAGAGGATGAGGCAGTTATAAAGCATCACCGACTCAATGAACATGAAGTCGAGTAAAGCGCGGGAGACCGTGGAGGACACGGAAGCCCGGCATGCTGCCGTCCATGGGGTTGCAAAGAGTCGACACAACTCATGACTGAACGACGACAAACTGCTAAAGGAAAATATGCAACGGTGTTTTTAACAGGCAAGAGAGAATCTTCCCCAAAAGCCACGGATCCTAAAAAGCCTAAAGAAAATAAACTATTTGATTAGAAATTAATGCTGAAAACTTCTAGGTAACAATATACACCATAATGAAATTATAAAACAGGTCAAATATTAGGAGAATATATTGCCAAATATCAAGATGAAATATGAACATTTGTAATATAAGAAATATTTTATCAACTTAAAAACTACATCTATAAGTAGGGGGAAGGAAACTGAGAATTCAACAAAGAAACACTACTGTTCAATAAATGATGTAAAGATGCTCAATTTCATTAAAAATTTTCTTCTTAAAAATTAATTTAAGAAGGAAATGCAATATATTCACCTATAGGATGACTTCTTTAAAAAGCCTGCAACATCTAGTGTTTGTGAGGATATAGGAGAAATACTCTTGAAAAAGCAGGGAAAAAGTCAAAATTTGAAATTAGCTATCAGGATTGTAAATGTAAATGCCTTTGATCCAATAATGTTACATGTAAGTATTTATAGAGATATTTACTAGTGTGCAGATATCTGTGCAAGGAAGTTCATTAAAGAACCGTTTGTAATTTCCCAAGATGGAAAATTATATAAATATTCAAAGATAGAGAAAATGTCTTACTATGTTATAGTATTTACAAAGATGTAATTTCACACAATGATAAGAAAGATCTATCTCTGCAGACATGAAAAGTTCTGAAATTACTTAGCCAAAGCCTCATATATTACTTAACCAAAAAGGCACATGGCAGATCCATATGTATCTACTTCTCTATCTCTCTATATACATATATAGTGAGTGAAAGTCACTCAGTCGTGTCTGACTCTTTGCGACCCCATGGAATATAATACAGTCCATGGAATTCTCCAGGCCAGAATACTGGAGTGGGTAGCCTTTCCCTTTCCAGGTGATCTTCCCAACCCAGGGAACGAACCCAGGTCTCCTACATTGCAGGCGGATTCCTTAACAGCTGAGCCACCAGGGGAGCCCAAGAATACTGGAGTGGGTAGCCTATCCCTTCTCCAGCAAATCTTCCCCACCCAGGAATTGAACTGGAGTCTCCTGCACTGCAGGCGGATTCTTTACCAGCTGAGCTACCAGGGAAGCCCATATATATAGGTTTAAATATATTCTCAATTGGTATGACCCTAACTTTAATCTAAATTCAAGATCTCCTAAATTTCCTAGTCATGTAGCTCTTGCCAAACTATAAAACCACTCTAAGCTTCAGTTTCATTATTTACAAAATGGCTATTATAACAATAACACCTATCATAAAAAGTTGCTGTGAAAATGAAATGAGACAATCCAAATAATTATGCTGGGTTCAACGTAAGGGGAGTGAAAGCTTTCCCAGGGTAATCAGAGATAATAATATTTCCCTAGATACCTACACTCATCTCATATTCTTATTTACAAATAAGTTTTGAATGTTTCATCCACTATGATGCTTAATGCCCTTGGAACAAAAATCTACTAGACTAATTTGGTATTACAGTGTAGACTGGCCTGCCAAAACCCCTACCTGTGTCCAGAGCAATATAATATCATTACACAATGGATTGTTATTTGCCAGGCTTTGTTTTGCCTTGACCAGGAAGAACCTCAGAGATGAAAGGAAAATTGACCTAGGTAAGACTTTCCCTTTCATCAATATGGTCATGACTCATTCAGTATTCTTACAATAGTTCTACCATTTTTATTTATATTACCATAACTGCTCTATAAATATATATGAATAGTTAATTATGCAAATAATAATCAAAATCCCATCATGATATTGCTGCAATGCAAAAATGCAAAAAACTAAAAGCCAACAACATCCTGTGTCCTAATATTCAGCACCATTCAAGAGATATACACATATGTTTAGTTCAGTCACCTTTACATTGTTTCTGTGTTATTTCACTGAGAAAAGCAAAAGGATGTTTAAATTTAAGACTTCTTGTTTCAGAGCCAACAAGCGATATTCTATTCCTTGATCAAAGGAAACAAAACAAGACCTTATCCCTTGCTTTACAGCAGAGGCAGGCTTTTAGGGATAACAGGTTTACAAATACAGTTAGCAATGACATTTCTGACCCTGCAACCCAAAGTTATAAAAAATAAATAAAGTTAAAATTAGCGTATAAGATTTCAACTAGAACCATTCTTTTTCACATTTCCAGTAATTGGAGCTCCAACGCTTTTTCAAAACAACAGCAATCTTTTTTCAACAATAAGGGAAAAAACCTGATTTCCTTTACTTCCTTACAACACATTTTCTTTAATCAATGTAGGTCAAAATGAGTCCAGGATTTTCTGTAAATATTGACTGGAAGGAATCTCCCACAAGGCTTCCCCAAGGTTTCAGTCCTGCCTGTCGTCTGTGTTCTGCGTCATCTCCTGACACATCAAAGAGGGAAAGTGTTCCAGGTTCCAGCAAGCTGTATTTCAGATGACGGCTTGGCACAGCACGCCCGTGGAAATTAGCCAAGCATTCACATGCTTCCACGAACGGGCCCCACTTATCACAAGCTTCCTTGGCAGAACTCTAACTCACCTTCACATGATTTTAGCGGCTCTGCTTAAGAGACTCTATAAATTGAAACTAAGAGAAGACAGTCCACCTCAAAGTTTTTAAAAACAAATTTGGTGATAAACCATCCTCAGAAAAGAGGATCCTGACAGCCTTAGAACAATGTACACAAAACTTCAGTTTCCTTTCCTTCCCACACTGACTTACAATGTTAAGAATTATAGTTTCTAGATTGCCTAGTGTGTGCCAGGGAGTATGTTAGGTTCTCGGTGCAAACTGACATAAGCCAAACTTGAGTTTAAAATCATCAGGCATTTGGGGGTAAGCACTGGCAGTGTCCAAAGATACTAAATAGGTGAGAGCTTTCTGATGAATATAAACACATTGATGAGTAGGAGGATGAAAAAACAGACCCGCAGCTCTATCTTGCATCCTCAGTACAGTCTCAGATTTCTGTCCTTCAGTTACTCTGACAAGTAACCTGCATGGAGGCATGCTTAAAGCAACTGTGACAATATTCCACAGTAGGATGTCTCTAACCTAACTGGATCTGTCAACAAAATCCTACATTTCAGAAAAAAAGACCAAATGAGTAAGAGAGTTAGACACTCCTGCAAAAGCTTAGCTTGCTTGCATCAAAATCTATTTACATAAAATAGTTCTAAAACCAATCCACGTGTTTTCAACATCACTCATTTAACCAATTATCTGTGACATTCCTAACATTAATAAACCTTCCTATGCAGATTTAAAGTATGCATCTCTAGAGTGTAGACTTCTAATTAGGTTCTTTCAAATACAAATCCTTGAGTGAAGATCCATGAGTGTTGTACCTAGACTGCTAACTAAAGACTCCTAAAAGAAAGCTATACCCATAAATGTGGTAGTGTGTATGCTGTAATAACTGAAAGTAAATTACAGACAATATAAAGCTTTACAGAAGTAGTCTTTAACTCTTGTACCAACTGATCCAGTAAATAAGGCAGAAAAAAGGAGAGAATATACTTTTCATATTTTTACATGAGAAATTCGAAATTCAGAGAACAATATACATGGCATACATGAGGATAACTAATGAAGACAAAGTCTGTAAGGACAAAAGGTGTATTTCACTAGTTGCAAGCCTAGCGGTTTCATAAGTAACTAAAGAACAGGAAGTGAAAAAACAAAGATACTTGACATAACGGGAGGTAGAGGACAGGCTGAGCAAAAGGCAACACAAAGAGGCCTATATCGTCAGGTTTCTCCAGAGAAACACAACCAACAGGAGGTGTATGTGTATAAGATGTTCCCCGGCCCAGGGGTCGAACCTGGGTCTCCCACACTGCAGGCAGACTCTTTACTGTCCAAGCCACCAGAGAAGCCCTCATATTTGTATTCACATTAACTAGATTTATTTTAAGGAAGTGGCTCACGTCATTGTAGAGACTGACAAATCCAAAATCTGTACAGTAGCAAGCTGGAGACACAGGGAAAAGTTGCTGTTGGGAGTTCAGGTCCAAAGGATTCTCTCTGTTTCAGGGGAAGTCAGAAAGGAAAGTGAAAGTGAAGTCGCTCAGTCGTGTCCGACTCTTTGCGACCCCACGGACTGTAGCCTACCAGGCTTCTCTGTCCATGGGATTTTCCAGGCAATAGTACTGGAGTGGACTGCCATTTCCTTCTCCAGGGGATCTTCCCGACCCAGGGATTGAACCCAGGTCTCCCACATTGTAGACAGACGCTTTACCATCTGAGCCACACTATAAAGCCTTCAACCTGTTGGATGAGTCCCACCCACATCACAGAGGGCAATTTACTTTACTGTACTCAAAGTCTACTAATTGAGATGTTAACCTCGTTCAAAAACAGCATCACAAAAACATCTAAAATAATATGTGATCTAAAACATCTGGCCACCATGGCCTAGACAAGTTGACACATAAAATTAACTGTCACAAAGTCCTTAAAATAGAATAATCTTTGGCTCCAAAAGCTTGACATCTAACTGAGATAATCATATCTAGATAGTGCCTCTCTATATATCATTGGAGTGCAGTAAATTTTTATATCCCCAGATACATTCATGGAATGTACACAAAACCCATGATAAAATTAAACATACATTTTTGTATTATCAATGGCACCAATCACTTCATACTTGTAGATAATCAACAATGAAATATGGAGAATGTAAATTCTTCAAATTTAAAATAGCAATGGTTGAGTCTGTAGAAAGATAAGCTAAATATAAGAGAACTTTTTATGAAAGAATACTTAAAAATAAGTGGAGTTTTATTAAGGTCACGTACACAGAAATTATCAGTGAAATAAAAAGATTAGAAAGTCCTATATCTCTTCATTTTGACAAACTAGAATTCAGTTATAATTAGCACATTTATCTACAAATATGTATATAGTTAAAGTCCTTGAAAAATCTTAAAAATAAGCTTAATATCTCCTTACAAAATCAGCTTATGCCACTAGAGTAATTAAAAAGAAATTCCATCATAAATAAATATAAACTTTGCTTATTTTAAACTTGGAAAAATTGTCCAAAAAAGTGAGTTTTTCCTGTAGACAGCAGAACAGAAAACTGGGCAGTTCCACAGATGTTCATGTTTTCTTGGTATTTTTCAAATTGTAATAAACATTTAAACACATCCATGAGAAATTAGCAATGTTCTCTTTCAGCTCAGCCAGACTTTTAGTTTAAATCAGAGACATATGCTTTTCAAACTGACAACCAATGGCCAGCATGAAATAAACTGGTGGCCTTGGTCCAGTTCCCCGGAGAAGGCAATGGCACCCCGCTCCAGTACTCTCGCCTGGAAAATCCCATGGATGGAGAAGTCTGGTGGGCTGCAGTCCATGGGGTCGCTAAGAGTCAGACACGACTGAGCGACTTCCCTTTCACTTTTCACTTTCATGCATTGGAGAAGGAAATGGCAACCCACTCCAATGTTCTTGCCTGGAGAATCCCAGGGACGGTGGAGCCTGGTGGGCTACCATCTCTGGGGTCGTACAGAGTCGGACATGACTGAGTAACTTAGCAGTAGCAGCAGTAGTGGTCCAGTTCCCACTGAGCAGCTATCTTCATCACAGGAAAAATTGAACTAATTAGCACCCCTTGGCAACTTTTAGGGGGGCAGGATAATCTCCTAGAGAAATAACTTCCCATTCACAGACAGTAATACTGTTGTACAGATGCAACAGGTCGAGCCAATAAGTCAGAGTTCTGTTCTCGGATTTGTCTTAGCAGTTAGTATTCACTTCTTTCACTACCAGACCCAGCACTGTGCTTCTAAAGGCCCATGGAGTGAGATTATTTTGAATTATCTAAATAAGAAAACAAATGGAGGTGAGTACTACAGCATGTATGTAGTGAGGTTAAAGAGGAGAAAGGGAGTCATGGGCCACACCAAAGAGGGTTTGAGGCTGGGAAAAGAAAGGCTTTCCACGGTATAAGAGTTAGTCATGTACAGAAGTTTACTCTCACCCATGCAAAGGTCCCAGGGGTGACTGCACCTCTGATATGAGGGCTATGGGGTATCATGAGGACTAAATACTAAACTTTGAGGTTTTAACAACCTTGGGAAGTATACTCCAGACCCAGAATTTTGCCTGGAAATAGAGTAAAAGAAAGAGCCTTGCAGGGAACTTGATTGTCTGTTCAAAAACATCATCAGAAGTAATGGCTCAGGTTAAAAGCAAAAGGAGCCCTTTCCCTGCTGGTTCAGATGGTAAAGAATCCACCTGCAATGCGGGAGGCCTGTGCTCAATCCCTGGGTTGGGAAGATCTCCTGGACGAAGGCATAACTAACCCACTCTAGTATTCTTGCCTGGAGAATCCAGATGGATAGAGGAGCCTGGCAGGCTACAGACCACAGGAGTCACAAAGAGTCAGCCAAGACTGAGCGACTAAGCACAGCACAGCACTGTAAAACTGTCAAAACTTGTGCATCTATCCAGGGTAATGGGAGAAAATGTAAAAACATGGACGAGACTAAATAACAGCCAAATCAGTGGGTAAGGAGATCAAGGAGGTTAACTTGAGTACAGCAGAAGAAAGGAATGTGATGTAAAGTATACTAGAGGTGGGTGAACTAAAATTGATTTCTACTCTTTACATAATAAAATGGGCTGAAGATCAAGCTCCTCATACCTACTGTGATGGTCTTTTGATATGTCAACTTGATTAGATTAGGCTTCAGCCCCCAGTTATTTAATTAAACAGTAATCTAGGTTCACTGTAAGGTATTCTGTAGATGTGACTAAAGTTCAAAATCAGTTGACTTTAAGTAAGGGAGGGTCCAGTGGTTAAGACACTGCACTTCCAATGAAGAGGGCACAGGTTCAATCCCTGGTCCGGCAACTAAGATCCCACATGCCACTTGGTAGAGCCAAAAAAGAAAGTAAGGGAGATTACCCTAGATAATCTAGGTAAGCCTCATTCAATCAGTTGAAGGGCCTTAAGAGCAGAGTTGAGGCTTCCCGGAGGAAGTTCTGCCCCTGGACAGCAGCTTCAGTCTGTTGCAGAGTTCCACCCTCCCTCCCGTCTTGATGGCCTGCCCTGCAGATTTCAACCTTGCACATTTACATTTGTGTAAGTCAACTGACTGAAATAAACCTCTTAATATGTATCTCCTACCGTTTCTCTGGTTGAACTCTGACTGATACACCACACTCCAAGTCTTCACCACAGGACAAAGTACAGTTATTTGGGGGCAGCGGTTTGTTATAAAATCAATCTAATGGGTCATGAATAGCATTGAGAAAATTAAACAGAAAAAATATAATAGAAAACATCAGTGTTCATTACAATTTTACTAAGGGTATGTATTACACTTTAAACCTTTCAGTTCGATATGAACACATACATACACACATGTATGGACCATGTCTTGATGTAAAATGGTTATGATATATAGAGACTAAAAAAACAGCATGGTTAAGCAATGATTTTTTAGGAGTATGTGCATCTAAGCCTGCCTGAGAGACAGGGGAGGAGAGGTGTAAGCAAGAAAGGATCTCCAGAAAGATCTTAAAAACACAGACTTTAGTCAGCTATCTTTACCATTAGCAAATAATAAGTGGGGAAGGGGAAGCATGTGAAAGGCATTCTGGGAGAACAAATACTATGTTCAAGGTAGGAATGAGAGAGAACACCAGAATTATGGACAAAGTAATTCAATCTAGGTAAAGCTGGAGTGGTGAATACGAGATGGAAAAAAGTATATAGGGAGAGCTTTGTGATACATGATTCATTGTGTGAATAAGATTCATGTTCTGTAACCTTGACTGAACAACAACCTTGAAAGAGCTTATGAAGAGGATTAGAGGGGAGCAGAATCGGAAGGGGGGATGAGTTGGAAGCTCTAGAGATCCTATACTGTCATTCTTATGAGGGGACTTGGTGATAGCCTGAGTCCTCAAGGTACTAAGAGATTTTGCCTAAGGTGCCCCTGCTGGCGTGGCCAGCCATTCGCAGGACAACAGAAGGCAGGCGGGAACGTGGGCGTGCCGCCCTCACACAGGGACTGGGAAGCAAAAAAAGCTGAGGCATCATCTGTCTCAGAAGGACCATGAGTAAACCAAGGTCCTGGGAGCGGAAGCTCCTCTCCAAGGTCAGCTGAGACAACAGCGGCATGTGAGTGACAACGGCAATAAAAGATTTATTTTTGCTGAATTGCTAGGGTGAAATTATGTAGAAATTATGTCTATGAGATAAAGACCTATCTAAAACCTTGTACTTTAGTAGAAGTATGTCCGTCTCTAGAGGAGAGAATCTCTACTTGAGATTTATCACCTTTTGCATGCATGCTGAGTCACTCAGTCATGTCCAATTCTTTGTAACTACATGGACTGTAGCCCGACAGGCTCCTCTGCCTATGGAATTTTCCAGGCAAGAATAATGGAGCAGATTGCCATTTCCTTCTCCAGGAATCTTCCGAACCCAGGGATCAAACCTATGTCTCCTGTGTTTCCTATATTGGCAAGAAGATTCTTTACCACTGAGCCACCCAGGAAGCCCCTTATCACCTTTCCAGTTCAGTTCAGTCGCTCAGTCATGTCCAACTCTTTGAGACCCCATGAGTTGCAACACGCCAGGCCTCCCTGTCCATCACCAACTCCTGGAGTTAACTCAAACTCAAGCCCATCAAGTTGGTGATGCCATCCAGCCATCTCATCCTCTGTCGTCCCCTTCTCCTCCTGCCCCCAATCCCTCCCAGCATCAGAGTCTTTTCCAATGAGTCAACTCTTCGCATGAGGTGGCCAAAGTACTGGAGTTTAAGCTTCAGCATCATTCCTTCCAAAGAAATCCCAGGGCTGATCTCCTTTAGGATGGACTGGTTGGATCTCCTTGCAGTCCAAGGGACTCTCAAGAGTCTTCTCCAACACCACAGTTCAAAAGCATCAATTCTTCAGTGCTCAGCTTTCTTTATAGTCCAACTATCACCTCCATACATGACCACTGGAAAAACTGTAGCCTTGACTAGACGGACCTTTGTTGGCAAAGTAATGTCTCTGCTTTTCAATATGCTATCTAGGTTGGTCATAACTTTCCTTCCAAGGAGTAAGCGTCTTTTAATTTCATGGCTGCAGTCACCATCTGCAGTGATTTTGGAGCCCAAAAAAATAAAGTCTGACTCTGTTTCCACTGTTTCCCCATCTATTTCCCATGAAGTGATGGGACCGGATGCCATGATCTTCATTTTCTGAATGTTGAGCTTTAAGCCAACTTTTTCACTCTCTTCTTTCACTTTCATCAAGAGGCTTTTTAGTTCCTCTTCACTTTCTGCCATAAGTGTGGTGTCATCTGCATATCTGAGGTTATTGATATCACCTTTTACCAGAGGTCAAATAATAAAAGCAAAGGTTGCACTATTTTTCAAAACCTCCAACAGCTTCAAATGCTGATAAAGTTAAAAAAAAAAAATCTTTTAGCAAGCATTTCTACCATCAACTGAGACTTACAGAGTCAATTGAAAATTTTAATTTCTGTAAAGGTCATGAGTAAAATATGCTTCATTTTTAAACTCTGCAAGCTGAGGCCAGACATCACATGGTGGAAAAAACTGACAAACAAGACAGAAGAACAAACAACCAACTGTCAGGAAATGCATACATACATGAGGACACTGATGCCGCGCACAAGGCCGAGCTCGGAAACTAAGACTAGATGCAACAGGAACTCTACTACGTGCAGCACAGCTGCGATCCAACGTTAAAATTTATCATGCTACCCCCAGAAAGCAGGAAAGACTCTGCTTTCTGATAAACAAACTGTTCCTTCCACTTAGTCTTCTCCAAGAAGTATGGTCAAATGTAACTGATTCTGGATCATTGTTGGAAATGTCAACATAACACTAAATCTACAAATGGAATCTGTCTCATTCTTCTCTCATTTACTGGCAAAGCTTAAAGGGCAGGAGTGCTTCAAGGGAAACAAGATAATGGCGATCTTTGTCGGAACACGTGGAGGACAGTGCTGTCACGTCAATTCTCGGTGTGTTTGAGGTGAAAGCTGCCATCACTTCCATTACCATAGGATTAATGGTCAAAGCTGGGGATCACTGACCCTTGAGTCACACTAACTTTGACCTCATATATCTTGTAATAGAAATGATGACTTTGTAAATACTGTGTTAACCACTATGCTTCTTAAATCAATTGTCTTCACAACCTCAGAAACTGTCTGTACAAACAAAGATGCCAACAAAGCTAAGTGGTACATCGTTAAAAAAACAGGTGACTGCTCTGCAGAGAAGAGGATGCAACAACCTCTGTTACACAAGTGCCTGACTGGTACAGAGAGTCCACACTTCTGGGCCAGTACAATGCCTCCGTAACACCTCAGACTTAACGGGCCCCAAGAGAAAAATGTAGTGTCTCCCATTCTTAGCACAGCTAGCTTGGGAGGTGGGGCTGGGGTGGGGAACAGAGAGTGAATATATGGGTGACTTTACATTTCTTCTGCACACCTTTTCTGTGCTTTCCAATTCTGTATAACGACCAAGCATTCCTTTCCTGAGGGGGTGTAACCAGGAAGACATTCTAAAAAGCTTCCCAAGGTTCTCCACTCCCAAAGGAATATAGTTCACATATTTAGAAGGACATCAAAATTCTCCAAGATCTGACTCCAGCCTACCTTGCCAGCCATTATCTGGCACTACTTCTGTTCATTCTCCCCATCGTGCAAAAATTATGACTATTTTGTGATATGTCTGCAAAACTTGTTCCAGCTTTTTTTTTTGGGTCTCTCCTATAGAATCCCTCCCAGGCTATATATTATATTTATCAATGATCACATTTTCTGTTCAAATAAAATTTCAGCTCCCTAGGGCTGGAGTAGTTTTATTCATCTTTGTACTACTTGGTTTTGGTTTCTGTTTTTCAGCTTTATCAAGGTATGATTAACAAATAGAAATTATATCTTTGTAACAACATGATGTTATGCTGTAAGTATATCTTGTGAAATATTTACCACAATCAATATCATCTCCTGTTAACAGTGTACAATGTCTTAAAAGCAATCAGTTTTTATTATTGTTAGTGATCTATATATGGACTGTATCTTAAGTCAGGATTGCTGAACAAATGAAACACGGTAAAAGTGAGCCTCATTCATAAAAAACCTTAAAATAAAACAATTTCAAAACAAAGAAGTCTTCACGTATGCACAGTTGGAGATGATTGTCAGTGGTTATCTATTAGCCAAATAAACCTGTGATAAAACCCAGTTAGCATAACCATTTACAAGGCCTTATTCCAGAAGAGATGACATAATAACATGCTCTTAATGACTGTATCATTAAGATTATATCATTAAGATTATGTCATTAAGATGGGGCTTCCCAGGTGGCACAAGTGGTAGAGTCTGCCTGCCAATGCAGGAGACGTAAGAGATGTGGGTTCCATCCCTGGGTCAGGAAGATCCCCTGGAGAAGAAAATGGCAAACCATTCCAGTAATTCTTGCTTGGAAAATTCCGTGAACAGAAGAGCCTGGTGGGCTACAGTCCATGGGGTCACAAAAGAGTCAGACACGACTGAGCACACACACACAATGTGTGTCAGAAATCAAGTATCAGCAAAGAAGGAATGTTTGTTATTAAAATTAATTTTATATTCTATTTAGATAATACCAAAAAAAAAGACCATTGCCCTCCTTTTTTAAAGGCCAGTCAGCTCCTGGAAAGAAATTTTATAATGTCTCCTTTTTGATCAGATTAGTGTGACTGACAAGAGAGGTCAGTTTGGTAGAACTGATTATTTTTTAAATGTATTCTGAAATGCTAATATAAAAGTGTATTGGTAGAATAGGACAGTCAAGGATAATTAGATTTCTAAAAGTGTAACATTTGATAGATATAATAATATCTAGTATTGGGTTCTCTGCTTGAGAGACTGGCAGGAGGAATTTAAAAGTATTTCACTTTTGGTTAGACAGCTGACTTAAATATATAAATATATAAAAGTGGTTGGCTTCTTTTGCGGTCTTGAGTGCAGCAACTCTCGCTAAGTGACTGGGGGTCAGGCTTACAACTGCAGCAGATTTGCTGATTAAAATCCAGCAGTCAGGGATGTGAACTTCCCTGGTGGTCCAGTGGCTAAAACTCCATGCTTCCCAATGCAAAGGGCCCAGGTTCAATCCCCGGTCAGGGTACTAGATTCCACATGCCTCAACTAAAACCCAGCAAGGCCAAATTAATTATATAATTGATTTTTTTTTTTTTAGATCAGTGAGCAGTCATTCAGTCTTGTGTTCTGGTCACGGTGGTCCATCCATGAGAAAATCCATCTGCTGGTATCTATCCTCTCTCAAGCCAAAAACCACAAGCAAACCAGTGTGTAAAAGCCGACCTCCAAAACCTGTTCCCATGTTGCCCCCATCTGCCTTACTGCCACGCGGAAGCGAACATGTTTGTCAGGTACCTAAGTTTGGTTAGTCTAATGCCCTTTCCCTCATGCTAGTCAACTTGACAGAGAGGTTTAAAAGAAAAGCTTAATACAAAAGAAAACATACCTCACCCTTTCATGCTGGAAGAAACAAAAAACACTGTTTTGAAATATAGGACTCGATTTCTTCAATATTTTGAAGCCTTATTATGACAATATCCTCCAACATTGGATCACTTCCTTCTTCTCCAGAACTCATCAAGTCCTCTGTCAATCTCTTAGCGCTTATATCCTTCCTTTTATTTGTTAATAATGTTATATGTTTAAATCTTATCACTGCTGGAAACTTCAAACAAGTCTTATTCCCCACTGCATCTCCACCGCTTGGCACTGAGCTTGACACAGGGTACTTACGCAACAGATGTTTGTTGACAGGAGTGCCTTACAAAGGAGATAGTCTGATAAATTGACTTCTTTTGGAAATTCTGCAACTAAACTCTCCTGAATAGTTTCTCCATTCATTCATTCAAACAGCTGTTCTAGTTTTACAGACAAGTTATCAATATGAGCAAAGGAAATCTTCTTCATCATCTGGTCTACTCTGCTGGCTTCCACTAAAACCTCTGGCATTTAGGATACTGATATTCTGGCAGTAGCTAAGGGCCATATAAAAATGCAACACAGGGAGCCAAAAGCAAAAAAATAGTATCAGACACAGGATATAAAAAGCTGATTTACTGGTGTCTGGGCATATTCCAACTCTAGTTGTTTCCACTTTTTCTTATATGTGTGTGTGTGTGTGTGTATACATGTATATACATATGTATATAATTCATTTTTGCCAATCAACTCTATCATAAGAAAAGATTATTTCAATAGTGACCATTTGGTGGAATGGGAGGAGAACCCACCCCAATATGCTTACAAGCAAACTGCAAACTTGGATAGACATTCCTTTAATTTTGTTCAAAAAAAAAAAAAAAAGACAGGTAGGTGATAATGGAACCATTAGAAGGAGCCCCCCCCCCCCTTTTTTTGTGGCATGGAACCTTTTGAAAGAGGTCTACATTATCTTCATTACCTCCACCAAAGTTTGGCCTCAAGTCAAATATCAGGGAGGGAACACAACTTCACCCATCAACAGAAAATTGGATTAAAGGTTTACTGAGCATGCCCCAACCCCTCAACATCAGAACAAGACCCAGTTTCCCCCTCAGTCAGTCTCTCCTATCAGGAAGCTTCCATAAGCCTCTTACCCTTCTCTATCAAAGGGCAGACAGACTGATAATCACAACCACAGAAAAGTAACCAATCTGATCACATGGAACACAGCCTTGTCTAAATCAATGAAACTATGAGCCATGCGATGTAGGGTCACCAAAGACGATGGGTCATGGTGGAGAGTTCTGACAAAACGTGGTCCATTGGAGAAGGGAATGGCAAACCACTTCAGTATTCCTGCCTTGAGAACCCCACGAACAGTATGAAAAGGCAAAAAGATAGGACACTGAAAGATGAGCTCCCCAGGTCAGTAGGTGCCCAATATGCTACTGGAGATCAGTAGAGAAAAAACTCCAGAAAGAATGAAGCTGCTGCTGCTAAGTCACTTCAGTCGTGTCTGACTCTGTGCGATCCCATAGACAGCAGCCTACCAGGCTCCCCCGTCCCTGGGATTCTCCAGGCAAGAACACTGGAGTGGGTTGCCATTTCCTTCTCCAATGCATGAAAGTGAAAAGTGAAAGGGAAGTCCCTCAGTCATGCCATCGCCTTCTCCAGAAAGAATGAAGAGACGGAGCCAAAGCAAAAACAGCACCCTATTGTGGACGTGACTGGGGATGGACGTCAAATCCCATGCTGGAAAGAGCAATATTGCATAGGAACCTGGAATGTCAGGTCCATGAATCAAGGCAACTTGGAAGTGGTCAAACAGGAGATGGCAAGAGTGAACACTGACATTTTAGGAATCAGTGAACTAAAATGGACTGGAATGGGTGAATTTCACTCAGATGACCATTATATCTACTGCTGTGGGCAAGAATACCTTAGAAGAAATGAAGTAGCCATCATAGTCAACAAAAGAGTCTGAAATGCAGAACTTGTATGCAATCTCAAAAACGACAGAATGATCTCTGTTCGTTTCCAAGGCAAACCATTCAATATCACAGTAATCCAAGTCTATGGCCTGACCGGTAATGCTGAAAAAGCTGAAGTTGAACAGTTCTATGAAGGCCTACAAGACCTTTTAGAACTAACACCCAATAAACATGTCCTTTTCATTATAGGGGACTGGAATGCAAAAGTAGGAAGTCAAGAGTTACCTGAAATAACAAGTAAATTTGGCCTTGGAGTGCAAAAGGAAGCAGGTCAAAAGCTAATTGAGTTTTGCCAAGAGAACGCACTGTCATAGCAAACACCCTCTTCCAAAAACACAAGAGAAGACTCTACACATGGACATCACCAGATGGTCAATACTGAAATCAGACTGATTATATTCTTTGCAGCCGAGATGGAGAAGCTCTATGCAGTCAGCAAAAGCAAGAACAGGAGCAAATTGTCACTCAGATTTGTGAACCCTTATTGTCAAATTCAGACTTAAATTGAAGAAAGTAAGAAAAGCCACTAGACCATTCAGGAATGAGCTAAATCAGATCCCTTATGACTATACACTGGAAGTGACAAATAGATTCAGGGACTAGATCTGATAGAGTGCCTGAAGAACTCTAGACGGAGGACTGTGACACCATAGAGGAGGCAGGGAGCAAGACCACCCCCAGGGAAGAGAAATGCAAAAAGGCAAAATGGCTGTCTGAGGAGGCCTTACCAATAGCTGTGAAACGAAGAGAAGTGAAGGCAAAGGAGAAAAGGGAAGATATACCCATCTGAATGCAGAGTTCCAAAGAATAGCAAGGAGAGATAAGAAAGCCTTCCTCAGCGATCAATGCTAAGAAATAGAGGAAAACAATAGAATGGGAAAGACTAGAGCAAGAAAATTAGAGATACCAAGGGAACACTTCATGCAATGATGGGCTCAATAAAGGACAGAAATGGTATGGACCCAACAGAAGCAGAAGATATTAAGAGGTGGCAAAAATACACAGAAGAACTATGCAAACAAGATCTTCATGACCCGGGTAACCATGATGGTGTGATCACTTACCTAGAGCCAGACATCCTGGAATGTGAAGTCAAGTGGGCCTTAGGAAGCATCAGTACAAACCAAGCTAGTGGAGGTGATGGAATTCCAGTTGAGCTATTTCAAATCCTAAAAGATGATGCTTTGAAAGTGCTGCACTCAATATGCCAGCTAATTTGGAAAACTCAGCCATGGCCACAAGACTGGAAAAGGTCAGTTTTCATTTCAATCCCAAAGAAAAGCAATGTGAAAGAATGTTTAAACTACTGCACAATTGTGCTCATTTCACATGCTAACAAGGTAATCCTCAAAATTGTTCAAGCTAGCATTCAGCAGTATATGAACTGAGAACTTTCATCTGTACAAGCTGGGTTGAGAAAAGGCAGAGAAACCAGAGAACAAACTGCCAAAATCCATTGGATCATCAAAAAAGCAAGAGAATTCTGGAAAAACATATATTTCTGCTTTATTGACTATGCCAAAGCCTTTGACTTTATGGATCACAACAAACTGTGGAAAATTCTTCAAGAGATGGGAATGCCAGACCACCTGACCTGCCTCCTGAGAAATCTGTATGCATGTCAGGAAGCAACACTTAGAACTGGACATGGAACAACAGACTGGTTCCAAAGAGGAAAAGGAGTACGTCAAGGCTGTATACTGTCACCCTGCTTATTTAACTTATATGCAGAGTACATCATGAGAAATGCTGGGTTGGAAGAAGGATAGGCTGGGATCAAGATTGCCGGAATAAATATCAATAACCTCAGATATGCAGATGCCACCACCCTTATGGCAGAAAGTGAAGAAGAACTAAAGAGCCTCTTGATGAAAGTGTAATAAGACAGTGAAAAAGTTGGCTTACAACTCAACATTCAGAAAACAGAGATCATGGCATCCGTTCCCATCACTTCATGGCAAAAAGATGGGGAAACAATGGAAACAGTGACAGACTTTATTTTGGGGGGCTCAAAAATCACTGCAGTTGGTGACTACAGCCATGAAATTAAAAGATGCTTGCTCCTTGGAAGGAAAGTTATGACCAACCTAGACAGCATATTAAAAAGCAGAGACATTACTTTGTGGACAAAGGTCTGTCTTGTCAAAGCTATTGTTTTTTTTTTTTCCCAGAAGTCATGTATGGACATGAGAGCTGGACTATAAAGAAAGCTGAGCACTGAAGAATTGATGCTTTTGAACTGTGGTGTTGGAGAAGACTCTTGAAAGTCATTTGGACTGCAAGGAATCAAACTAGTCAATCCTAAAGGAAATTAGTCCCGAATATTCACTGGAAGGACTGACGCTGAAACTGAAGCTCCAATACTGTGGCCACCTGATGCGAAGAACTGACTCACTGGAAAAGACCCTGATGCTGGGAAAGATTGAAGGTGGGAGGAGAAGGGGAAAACAGAGGATGAGATGGTTGCATGGCATCACTGACTCAATGAACAGAATTTGAGTAAACTCTGGGAGTTGGTGATGGACAGGAAAGCCTGGCTTGCTGCGGTTCATGGGGTCACAAAGAGTCAGACACAACTGAGCGACTGAACTGAACTGAAGGTGATAATGAGGAGATGAGCAAGAAGAAGATAATCATACCTATCACAAAGTGGCTCTTCTGCAATAAGTGTCCCATACTGGTCCTATTTTGCAGATCAGTGAACATCAGGCTGAGAGATGACAGGTAGTTTGCTCAAAGACACATGGAAAAAACATGTGGCAACAGAAATCTAAGCCCAGATATGGCTGGATTAAAATCTCATGCCTTTCCCCAATACCTACAGCTTTAGTAGAGGAAGCATGATTAAAAACACCGAAATATAAAATAAGCACCCCATGTAGAATAAACATACACACACACACACACACACACACATGCACATACACAGACATACACACAGAGACCCATACACTCTACAACTGCAAAGGACCAATAAATGAGGGGGAGGGGAGTTGGGATTCAAACTCACTAGAAAATGAAGAAATGCAAATTACATGAGTTATTTTTTATTTACAAAGATTTAAAAGCAGGCAAAGGGACAAACTATCACTCTAATATACTATGAATAAAGTAAACTGGTACAAGTTTGTAGAGAGCAATATGTTAAAAATCTTGAAAACTTTAAAATCAATTGACCTAACAGATTTTTTAATTTTTTTTATTGGATAAATCCTTTACAGAATTTAGTTGTTTTCTGTCAAACCTCAACATGAATCAGCCATAGGTATACATATATACCCTCCCTTTTGAACTTCCCTCTCATCTCCCCCACCATCCCACCCCTCCAGGTTGATACTGAGCCCTTGTTCGAGTTTCCTGAGTCATACAACAAATTCCCGTTGGCTGTCTATATTACAGATGATAATGTAAGTTTCCATGTTAGTCTTTCCATACATCTCACCCTCTCTTCCCCTCTCCCCATGTCCATAAGTCTATTCTTTATGTCTGTTTCTCCACTGCTGTTCTGTAAATAAATTCTTCAATACCATTTTTCTAGATTCCATATATATGCATTAGAATATGATATTTAACTTCAATTGACCTAGTAGATTTTAAGGATTTAATCTAATGGAATCATAGATTATACTTACCCAGAAATGTATGTACATTGACATTAATCATAGTATTGTTTATAAAAGAGGAAAAAATCAAAACAAGCTAAGCAAAAAAAGAAGGATAAATAAATAATGGAATATCCGTAAGATGGAACACACTGATCCTTATGGATGTACCATAATCATCATGCTTTGTAAGATTATGTAATGATACAAAAATGTTCAAATATATGATACTGAAAAAATAATAAAACCATGTGTGCGTGTATGTAGACATAGAATAGGAATGATTCTAATTATACATATACATATAGATAAAACAATTTGGGATTTATAAATTTTAAATTTATAAACTATTTTCTTTATACTTATCTTTTAAAATATATAGTGTTGATAAATAAGTGAAAAACAATACCAAATGTTTAATGATCAACAAGCATAAGTCTTTCACATATGTAACAGCAAGTTTATCTGACTTTATATTAATTTAAAATATATTTTAATAACGTGTACCACATTAATTTATATTGTGATAACTGATGTTTGCAATGATGAGACTAAGGAATAAACACACTATCTGCTTTGTATATCTTAAATGCAAAACAAAATTACATTAAGGTTTTTTAATATAATAAGCTTGTATGTGCTAAGCAGTTAGGAACTATGCTTTCTAGTTGTGGTATCATTGACCAAAAAAATTCATTTCAGAGTTTCCACCTTAAATACTAAGACGATACAAAAGCCTTGATCCTCAATAACAAAGAAGATCTAGATCCCACTTTCTGTGCAAGAGAGCTTAGTTACTGGTTTTAATTCTGAGAATAGGTTACAGGGAAGTCAGCTGTACATTCTTTTCTTTCAGACATCTGGCTGAGGGTCTGCTCAGTGGAAAATCACTGCTCATGCTGAATAAAAAACTATTACCATGCTTTGGCTGAAGTTTCCTGGGCTGTTTGTGCATTTATGCAGAATGAGTTTTTTCATCATATGAAAACAGAACTGATCCCTGAGTTACATCTATAGACAAGCATGGCAAACTGACTGATTAGTCTGAAGAATATGACTTTATTTAAAACTCAGGTAAATCAACTATATTCCAATAAAATAAATAAAAAGTCAGTAAAACTATAAATTGGTCTAAGTTGGAAAAAATAGTTTCTAATTTATATAGCCACATAATTTTACAACCAGATGGGATCTTGGCAATTGCCCAAATGGGGATACAAATACACACCACACATGATACTCCCCTTCATTCTTCAATGGATTAACCAGGTGAGTGATGTGAGCTGACTTCAGCCACCTCCCATCATCTCCAATGTAGTCACTGATAAGCGAGCAAGACAGGAGAAGGACAAAAGAAACATATGTGTCATATCTGGTCTAATCTGTTATTTTAGTTTCAGGGAAGCAATCCAAGATCACAGAGTTAATCAAATCTGATGTTAGAACAGTAATTTCAAGAAGTGCCATAGAGTATTCTTGATACTACCCTGTATTCCTTCAGAATGGTTCTCTATTAAAAAAAAAAAGAAAACAAGTAGCAAAATAAAACCTCTCACCTGAACCAAAACAAGCCCTCCTCAGAAAACAATTTCAATTTGGAACTTCCAATTGCAGTTATACTTCACATATACGTTTTAAGCGTTAAAAAGCTTTTGAAAAGAAAGTACATAAATATGATAGTGGTTGTTTTAAGGCAGCAGGATTATGAATTCACTTTGTTTTTGTTAAATACGTTTGTTTTCTACATGGAAAATGGAAATGAAGAAACTAAATTTTCTGTTGAAAAAACAATACAGTAGCATTTCTGCTTATAAATAGATGTCTACACGGTGACTCCGGTATCGCTCTTCCACTTGTTTTATCTTAAGAAAGTTGACCTTTTTAGATTCACATTTTCCTCATCTGTGAAACTGCAAGGAGTGAAGTAAATGGTCTCTAAGATCAATTTCATCTCTAAAATTCCAAAACTATACCTATAACAATCTGCTATTTGAAAGCACAATATTATCATTCCAGAAATGGTTTCTAGTCTTAGCAGTGCCACTGACTGGGAGAAAAGGAATCCCTTTCCCCTGGCTTTACTTGTCATTGGATGGGACATTAGTGTATGCCTTCAGACCCAGGTAAAACTCATTTACTTATCTGGCTGTCCTTTAGGGATAAGAAACTAGTGCTGTGTGACTCTGCTTTTCTTTTTTGGAAGCAGATGCCCATATTCTGATCTGCTCTTCAGTGTTTTACTCTTAGAGCTTTCTCTTCACTGGAGAGCCCTGTTGCCTTCCAGTGTCAGCAGGAACTGAGCAGCAAGTATAATTTTGGAGTCCAGAATTTAGGAAGACTGATGGCCCTACAACCTAAGGTACGCCCCCATACCTATTCTTTACTAAGGGAATTTTTATCTCTATAGCCGTAGACTTATCAAGTTACCTCACATGTGGTGCAGTTTTATCAGAAAAGGGAAATACTGTCTGTTAGGATCCTGAAACTCTAAACCTCAAAAAGAAGAAAGTTTGGGCAGGAATACAGACCATTATGGGTGTAGTTCATCCTCTTTTATCTTTCAGCTTCTCCAATTGCACAGTGCTTTCTGACTACTTACTAACTTCAGTAAAACTTCCATAATAAACTTCAGTTCAGTTCAGTTCAGTCGCTCAGTGTGTCCGACTCTCTGCGACCCCATGAATCGCAGCATGCCAGGCCTCCCTGTCCATCACCAACTCCCGGAGTCCACCCAAACCCATGTCCATCGAGTCGGTGATGCCATCCAACCATCTCATCCTCTGTTGTCCCCTTCTCCTCCTGCCCTCAATCTTTCCCAGCATCAGGGTCTTTTCAAATGAGTCAGCTCTTCACATCAGGTGGCTAAAGTATTGGAGTTTCAGCTTCAATATCAGTTTTTCCAATGAACACCCAGGACTGATCTGCTTTAGGATGGACTGGTTGGATCTCCTTGCAGCATCTATTCAGGTACCACTCTAATCACCCCATATTGTCACCACTCTTCTAAAAATGTGAATTTCATCAGGACTGTGCTCTGCTTAGAGAGACAAGTTTCTTGTTTGTTTCAAATTTAAATACCTTCAAAAGATTCTTATAAGCTACCAAAATCCCAACAATATAACAGATCTTACAAGACTTTTAAATATTCTCACTTCCCATCTCCTCCCTGGGATTTGCAGGTGGCACTAGTGGTAAATAATCTGCCTGCCAATGCAGGAGATGCAAGAGACGTAGGTTCAAACCCTGGGGGTCCCAGAGGATCTTCCTGAGAAGGAAATGGAACCCACTCCAGTATTCTTGTCTGGAAAATTCCTGGCGGGCTATAGTCCATGGGGTTGCAAAGAGTCAGACATGACTGAGGGCACATGTGCATGCACACACACACACACACACACACACACACACACACACACACACTCCTGATAACACTCTTACCAGTATCTCCATCAGTCTTGAGATCTCAAACTGTGTGAAAGAACTAGAATTCCCTTTCATGAGTTAAGAGCTTTTTCCACTCAAGTTTTATACTCTCTTTTATTACAAACTGGTGACCTTGGTTCCAGCAGATATTTATAGGTGTTGCCTTAAAAAGGATTTCCTGGCTACATACACCTGAGAGACAATCAAACACTACATTCATGATGAGTATTATGAGATTAAAGCCACAGAGAAGACCTGGGATTACAAAACAATAAAGACGATAACAACTATAAAATAACAAAGCCCAGGATTGGATAAACTTAATTTTTTTTTCAGCACACGTGTAAACATCCCAAAGAATAATGTTCCATGGGAAACTCAAATATATTAGATCATCTGCCCCTTTACTATAAATATTTCATCATGTTTCACTTTAACCAGGAAACTAAGTCCTTCAAGCATTATAGACCATGATCTAGCAAAGAGACTGCCCATATTAAGGATTCAATAGTACTGTGAATAAAGAAAATTTATTTTTAGTTTCAAATAAAATTAGAGTAGGGAGACTAAAATTTATAATGAACTACAGTTAATGTTTTTATTTAAATTAAATACAAGAAGTATTTATTTTTAAATAAACTATTGATTAGAGAAATAATCTTGAGTAGAGAAAGAAATTCAGAATATATCACCAATTTCTCAATAGCATGAAAGTACACACCTGGTGTGGCATATTCACATCTTTGTTTACTTCTATGCCTTAAAGGGTGAGGAAATGAGAAGGCAGACTCACATTCTCAGTGCAGCTATAATAAATGTGTTAGGCGGCTTTAACCAATGAAATTACAATACTTTGACTAGCCTTATTCTTTTAGCCCTCTCATATTCTAAACTCTTTTTCTGAAGTGAAAGGGCATTTTCGTGAATTTCAATGACTTCTTGTTTAAAGTATCAGCTACTTTATAAGTTATATTTGCTATTTTTCTTGATATTATCTTTACTGCTCTTGAGCTGAAATTCAAACGTAGTCTATATCCTTTCTTGAGTTTCCAAAGTTACAGAATATGGATCTTAACCCCTAATCCCATAGAATGAAATAATGTTTGACAGTGAGGAATTAATTAAAAACAGTTCCTTTGCTCCTTTCTTGTTTGCCCATTTCTGTTACCCTCTAACCTTCAAAGTTAACCTTGAATGTTGGCTTAAAGATCAACATTCAGAAAACTAAGATCATGGCATCCATTCCCATCACTTCATGGCAAATAGATAGGGAAACAGTGGAAACAGTGGCTGACTTTATTTTTCTGGGTTCCAAAATCACTGCAGATGGTGACTGTAGCCATGAAATTAAAAGACAGTCGTTGGAAGGAAAGTTATGACCAACCTAGATAGCATATTAAAAAGCAGAGACATTACTTTGCCGACAAAGTTCTGTCCAGTCAAGGCTACAGTTTTTCCAGTAGTCATGTATGGATGTGAGAGTTGGACTATAAAGAAAGCTGAGTGCCAAAGAATTGATGCTTTTGAACTGTGGTGTTGGAGAAGACTCTTGAGAGTGCCTTGGAATGCAAGGATAACCAACCAGTCCATCCTAAAGGAGATCAGTCCTGGGTGTTCATTGGAAGGACTGATGTTGAACCTGAAACTCCAATACTGTGGCCACCTCATGCAAAGAGGTGAAAAGACTTGGATGCTGGGAAAGATTGAAGGCAGGAGGAGATAGGGACGACAGAGGATGAGATGGCTGGATGGCATCACTGCCTCAACGGACATGAGTTTGAGTAAACTCTGGGCGTTGGTGATGGACAAGGAGGCCTGGCGTGCTGTAGTCCATGGGGTTGCAAAGAGTTGGACATGACTGAGTGACTGAACGGAACTGAACTGAACCTTGAAACAATCCAATTAACCTGTGGATTCTTTTCCTATATAAAAAGAAGACTGAACAATTAAATAGTAAAAGAATGACTAGCTCTCCACCAAACACGCCCCCCTAAGCAATCCTGCACGCAGACCACACAGGCAAGATAACACCTGAAGTGAGAGTCTACCAGCTTACACAAGATGTAGAATGATGCAGAACCCAACCTTCTGCGTGGATGATTCACTGAGTGTCATCCCTGCACCTCCCCTCCCAGGCCACCCAACCCACCCCTGACTTTATCCCTTTAAAAACTGTCCTGGCAGAGCAGAATCTCTGGAATTGGTGTTGGGACATCATTCTATCTTCTCCCCAGATTGCTAGCTTTTGTGAATAATGCACTTTTCATTTCTATTGACACTTTCCTCTTGATTACTGGCTTTTGAGAGTCAAGCAGCTGAACATAAGTTTGGTAATACACTAATGTTTATTTGACTATATAGCTTATCTCACGGTTTACTGATGTACCTTTCAGTATTTTTTCCCAATCATTTTTTTCATTTTTTTTCATTCTGTTTCAATTTGGAGAACTTCTATTACAACATCATCCCTTCCACTGTCTTTATTTGGTGACTCTCTCAGTTCAGTTCAGTCACTCATATCCAACTCTTTGCGACCCCATGGATGGTAGCATGCCAGGATTCCCTGTCCATCACCAACTCCCGGAGTTTACTCAAACTCATATCAATTGAGTCAGTGATGCCATCCAACCATCTCATCCTCTGTCGTCACCTAGTCCTGACACCTTCAATCTTTCCCAGCATCAGGGCCTTTTCCAATAAGTCAGCTCTTCGCATCAGGTGGCCACAGTATTGGCGCTTCAGCTTCAGTATCAGTCCTTCCAATGAATATTCAGGACTGATTTCCTTTAGGATGGACTGGCTGGATCTCCCTGCATTCCAAGGGACTCTCAAAAGTATTCTCCAACACCACAGTTCAAAGCATCAATTCTTTGGCCCAGCTTTCTTTATAGTCCAACTCTCACATCCATGCATGACTACTGGAAAAACTGTAGCCTTGACTAGACAGACCTTTGTTGGCAAAGTAATGTCTCTGCTTCTTAATACGCTGTCTAGGTTGGTCATAACTTTCCTTCCAAGGAGTAAGCGTCTTTTAATTTCATGGCTGCAGTCACCATCTGCAGTGATTTTGGAGCCCCCCAAAATAAAGTCTGACACTGTTTCCATTGCTTCCCAATCTATTTGCATGAAGTGATGGGACCAGATGTCATGATCTTACTTTTCTGAATGTTGAGTTTTAAGCCAACTTTTCACTCTCCTCTTTCACTTTCATCAAGAGGCTCTTTAGTTCTTTGCTTTCTGCCATAGGGTGGTGTCACCTGCAAATGAGGATTGACATTTCTCCCACCAATCCTAATTCCAGCTTGTGCTTCATCCAGCCCAGCATTTCTCATGATGTACTCTGCATATAAGTTAAATAAGTAGGGTGACAATATATAGCCTTGACATACTCCATTCCCTATTTGCAACCAGTCTGTTGTTCCATGTCCACTTCTAACTGTTGTCTCCTGACCTGCATGCAGATTCTCAGGAGGCAAGTCAGGTGGTCTGGTATTCTCATCTCTTGAAGAATTTTCCACAGCTTGTTGTGATCCACACAGTCAAAGGCTTTGGCATAGTTGATAAAGCAGAGGTAGATGTTCTTCTGGAACTCTCTTGCTTTTTCGATGATCCAACGGATGTTGGCAATATGATGTCTAGTTCCTTTGCCTTTTCTAAATCCAGCTTGAACATCTGGATGGTCACGGTTCAGGTACTGTTCAAGTCTGGCTTAGAGAATTTTGAGCATTACTTTGATAACCTATGAGATGAGTGCAATTGTGCGGTAGTTTGAGCATTCTTTGGCATTGCCAAATATATATAATAATATAATATATATATAATATATAATTATATTATATATATAATATATATACTATAATATAATAAAAAATATATAATATTATATATATATAATAGATATAATGGTCATCTGAGTTAAATTCACCCATTCCAGTCCATTATAGTTCACTGATTCCTAAAATGTCAATGTTCACTTTTGCCATCTCCTGTTTGACCACTTCCGATTTGCCTTGATTCATGGACCGAACATTCCAGGTTCCTATACAATATTGCTCTTTCCAGCATGGGACTTGACTTCCATCCCCAGTCACATCCACAATGGGGTGCTGTTTTTGCTTTGGCTCCATCTCTTCATTCTTTCTGGAGTTTTTTCTCTACTGATCTCCAGTAGCATATTGGGCACCTACCGACCTGGGGAGTTCATCTTTCAGTGTCCTATCTTTTTGCCTTTTCATACTGTTCATGGGGTTCTCAAGGCAGGAATACTGAAGTGGTTTGCCATTCACTTCTCCAATGGACCATGTTTTGTCAGAACTCTCCACCATGACCCATCATCTTTGGTGGCCCTTCATCGCATGGCTCATAGTTTCACTGAGTTAGACAAGGCTGTGTTCCATGTGATAAGATTGGTTACTTTTCTGTGGTTGTGATTATCAGTCTGTCTGCCCTCTGATAGAGAAGGGTAAGAGGCTTATGGAAGCTTCCTGATAGGAGAGACTGACTGAGGGGAAAACTGGGTCTTGTTCTGATGGGGTGGGGGCGTGCTCAGTAAATCTTTAATCCAATTTTCTGTTGAAGGGCAGGGTTGTGTTCCCTCCCTGCTGTTTGACTTGAGGCCAAACTTTGGTGGAGGTAATGAAGATAATGGAGACCTCTTTCAAAAGGTTCCATGCATGCACTTTTACACTCAGCACCCCCAACCCTGATGCAGGCCACCACCAACCCACGCCTCCACCAGAGCCTCCTGAACACTCACAGGCAAGTCCGGATCAGTCTCTTTTGGGGTCACTGCTCCTTTCTCCTAAGTCCTGGTGCTCACAAGTTTTTTTTTTTTTTTTTTTTGTGCCCTCCAAGAGTCTGTTTCCCCAGTTCTGTATAAGTTCTGGCAGCTCTATGGTGGGGTTAATGGCAACCTCCTCCAAGCGGGCTTATGCCATACCCAGGTCTACTGCACCCAGAGCTCCTGCCCCTGTGGCAGTCACTGTTAAGCCGTACCTCTGCAGGAGACACTCAGACACAGGTCCCAGCGACCCCACAGAGACTGAGACAGAAGTTTGTCTGAGTGTCTCCTGGGGAGGTACAAGGCACTGGTTGACTGTCTAACGTGCAGTAAATCCAACCAGTGCATTTTTCATCTCTAGAAGTTTAATTTGAATCTCTAATAATTTCCACATCTATTGTAATTTCCTTGTGTACTAATTCCACCATTTGCTTAATCAAAAGATCCCTTTTTTCCTTCACCATGGTTTTGCCCCCCTGCTTCTTTGTATTTTGGAAATTCCTAACTGAAAGCTGGATACTGTGAATCTTACTCAACTTCTTGCATCAGAAGTATCTTTGTGTTTCTACAAATACCCTTGAGCTTTTTTTCCTGTGACATGGTTAAGTTACTTAGAAACTGTCTCATCCATTCAGGTCTTGATTTTAACTTTTGTTAGGAGGATACAAAGTCACATTTAGTCTGGAGTTATTTTTTTTCTCCTCTAAGGAAGTGAGACCCTTCTTTGACACTCTAAGCAATACCTACAGAATTATGAGATTTTATTCTACTCTAGCTGTTGTGAACAAACACTCTTTAACACCAGATATGACATATGGGTACCGTTCCGTCTCATCCTTTCTGTTGTTTTATTCCTTGACCATTAGTACTTTTCTCACATGCATGCACAGGTCAGTATCATCTCAGTCTTGAAGGGAGGACCTCTGGAGATGTCTAGGGTGTTCCTTTTGTGCAGTTCTCTCATCATTACTCATGGACTCCAGGTGTCTTGGCTTCCCCAGCTACATCTCAGTGATTGTTAATGATAACCTCTTCCTGGGTTCTGCTTATTGCACCATGGTCTGGGTAACTTCCTTCAGGTGAATCTAGGCAATTGCAGAATCACCTTTTTCCCCATCTCTCAGGGATCACTGTCTGGTACTGCCTGATATCCAATATCTTCACTGCCATTGCTTCATTCAGTTGTCCATTTTATGTTATTTCAATGAGGAGGGTAAATTAAATCCTTGTTAGTACATCATGAACAGAAGCAGAAGTTGAATTTACTGTTGAGATGAACTTGAGTAGACTGACTGTTATTCAACTTTATTATTATTTTAGAATCCTCTGCAGATTATGAGGAGAAGGCAATGGCACCCCACTCCAGTACTCTTACCTGGAAGATCCCATGGACAGAGGAGCCTGGTAGGCTGCAGTCCATGGTGTTGCTGAGTTGGGCATGACTGAGCGACTTTACTTTCATTTTTCACTTTCATGCATTGGAGAAGGAAATGGCAACCCACTCCAGTGTTCTTGCCTGGAGAATCCCAGGGACATAGGAGCCTAGTGGGCTTTGGGGTCACACAGAGTTGGACATGACTGAAGTGACTTAGCAGTAGCAGCAGATTATGAACCTATGCATGGCCTGTACCTAAAACACATCACTCCCACTGCCCTGCCCTTGGTGCACTACTGATGTGCATAAAAGCACTGGGAAGCATGCACAGACTAATGAAAAATAACCACACTGCTCTAATAAGCTTTCTCGGGAAAAATGTGTTCATGCGTATTTGATAATAAATACCAGTCAGCCAGGAGATTTATGAAAATGAAGATCTCAAGAATTGACAACTATGGCATAAAAAGGCTGGTGCTGACCCTCAAATCATTTGTACAGAGTGAAGGTCAACAAAATACAGTCCATGGTCTGTTTTTTTGTACAGCCTACAAGCTAATAATGGTTTTTGCAGTTGCAACGCGTTGTAGAAAGAAAATAAAAACAATAAAACAAAGAATATATGACAGAAACCATACGTGCTCCCCAAGATATAAAATATTTCCTATCTGGTCCTTAAAGGAAAAGTTTTCCTAACTCCTAACATAGAGAATGAATGCTAAACAACTCTGGAAATTACATAATAATATATAAAATGAATATCAGAAATATTTTCAAGGTAAAAGCTCAAAACTTTTTTTGTGTTCCAGTGGAAACTATGCAGCATATGTAGCATACCCCTCTGGGTTATGGAAATGAGATTATACTGTTATCTGTGAGATATTTTTCAACCTTTGTAAATTACAGTGCACAGATATGTAGATTCTGACCTGCCTGACAGTGTTTCGACATCGTGAAGAAAAACCAGTTCTGCTTTCATTTGCATGCCATCTCAACATTTTTCTAGCTCATATCAATCTGTGTTGTTTTAACTTTCTCTGAACCTGTTATAACATCTACTTGGTGCCCTCATATTATATGAGTATGCTTGTTCATTATTAAATCTATAAGAAAGACATGATTTCACATTTTTCTGAACAGTAAATAAAAAATCAAAAAATGAGAGGAAAGTAAAAAAAGGAAATGGAAGTTGTAGGAAAGGAAAATTTTTTTCTCTGCCTTCTTAGGGTCTATAATGGGGATGACAAATTAAATTAACAAAAAACATATTAATGAAGAAAATGGATACAAATTTTATTGCTGTCTTTATTGTTTATATTTATTTATTTTTTAATTGAAGGATAATTGTTTTACAGAAGTTTGCTGTTTTCTGTCAAACATCAACATGAATCAGCCATAGGTGTACATATGTCCCCTCACTATTTCTGTCTTTAAATCTTGGGGGCGTCACAGAAAAGAAGCGAAAGCCCAAATGAGAGACTACACCTGGGGCCTCAGAGACCATTTTACCACAGGGCCATAATTTGTGAGAAATGACTAAACAAAGAAAAAAGGACTTTGTACTCCTACAGGTGGTAAATGGCAGAAAGGTAACTCAGAAATGTAAGGCTTAAACTGTTCAGAAACATTTGGTGTACAGACTCGAGTCATCTCCAGCGGTGAGAATCACTGCCCTCTTCCTGGTACAGGAAGGGAGGTGGGAAAGGACCTCCCTTTTTTACAAATGGACATTTATTTCACCTTTACAAAGGAAAATTTATGCCCTGCTTTCAGGCAGAAAGGAGGCAGGCAAACAGCTCATTTGATTTCTGGTACTCCTCACTTACCTTCAGTTCAAGCTAACTTATGCTAAAATAGCCGGTTTGGCATATTCTGATTTCCTTCAAAGCACACTAATAATTCTCATATTCAGTAACAAGCTGGTAATACTCTCTACTTGATTAAAAAAGAATATAGATTATACAACTAGAATTTTTAATCATTTATTTCACTATTAAGGGTAATAACAAAACCATGAACCATAAAGCAAAAACTAGAAAAGAAAGGAAGCACTGGGAAGAAAAAACTGTGACACAGTAAGCTGGTAAAATTAAGATCAAACATTTCTGTCATAACAATAATTGCTTACTGAGCAATCAGCTATTGAAATTATTAAGAATGTGAGGCTGGATTAAAAACTAAAAGCCAACTATATATTTACAAAAGAGGCTCATTTAGAATAAACTCACTCAAAAAAGTTGAAGGGATGACTCTTTGGAAAGAATTATCCAGTGACATGAGTCAAGAACAAGAAATAAACGGTGTAAACACTGGAATAACGGCATAAATATTAGAAGGAAAGAGACATAACTATAATTTCCAAGGGATAAAATTAAAACCAAAAAATCAACTGGAAAATATTAGCAACACTATAAGTAAGGAGTCAGGTTATAAAATATGTATAAACTGAAAGCTTTCTCATATATAAGTAGTAGTGACAGAAAATCTAAAGAAAGAAAATACCACATTTATGATTACCTTAGAAATTTCCCCACTAAATATTAAGATATTAAATTGTGAAAGTGGCTAAGTCGTGTCCAACTCTTTGCAACCCTATGGACTAAACAGTCCATGGAATTCTCTAGGCCAGAATACTGGAGTGGGTAGCCTATCCCTTCTCCAGGGGATCTTCCCGACCCAGGAATCGAACCAGGGTGTCCCACATTGCAGGTGGATTCTTTACCAGCTGAGCCACAAGGGAAGCCCATATTAAATTCTACTGAACTTATAAACTCAATGGAGTCTCACTTAGTGACTTACAAATTTCATGGGACTTATATTTTGAAATATGACAAAAAAGTTTAAGCTTGCCAGGAATGAACTATACTAAAGAGTAAACTACAAATTTCTGGATAAACAGTGTTGGGGAAGGGTAGCTAGAAATAAGAGGAATTTTTAAATATTACAAATATATAATAAAAAGATTGCTTATTATTAGTAAAGCAGTACACTGTCAGATTGGTGAAATAAAATAGAGTCCAGAAAGCTTCAACTCACATACACACATGTAAGTACCATATACACGTATGTGTGTGTATGCTGTCACCTCAGTAGTGTCTGATGCTTTGTGACCCTATGGACTGTAGCCCCCTAGGCTTCTCTGGCCACAGGATTCTCCAGGCGAGAATATTGGAGTGGGTTGCCATACCCTCCCTCCTTCCGGGATCTTCCCGACCCAGAGACTGAACCCATATCTCTTATGTCTCCTGTGTTGGCAGGCAGGTTCTTTATCATGAGCGGCACCTAGGAAGTCCATATATAAATATATACGTATATAAATATATGCAACTTAAGTTTATGAGAAGTACAATATCTCAAAATCGTGAAGGGAAGATGAAATATTTAATAAATAGTATTTGTAAGTAAAATATTTTAACCATCTGAGAAAAAAAAATAAACCTAGATCCTTAAGTTTACAATGGATCAAAGATCTAAAGGTAAAAATAAAATTATAAAAGCACTAAAGAAATAGACAAGTACATCTTAAATGTGAGCCTCTGCTAGAGAAGACCTTTCAAAGAATGACATAATACTCAAAAGAAATAACAATAAAAATATGTAAACCTGAATACATAAAAATTAGAATAATCATGGGCAAAAAAGAAAAGAAGCCATAAACACAAATATTTCTGTCAAAAGTCAATAATAAACTGAGAAAATTACTTATAGTACAAATGGGCTAACAAACATTTACTCCCTCTAAAGAAAAAGTATCCCTAGAAAACAATATGGAAAACACTGATAAACCAACAGAAAAAAGAGCCAATTCTGTGGATACGTTCTGCATGGAAAAAAATCACCAACAGTCCCCTATAGATAGGTATTCAAGTGTACTTACAATTAAATATAAATTAAAATAAAAATTAGTAAAACTAATCACATTAGCAAAAATTGAAAAATCAGTAATGTTTAGTATTGAAGAAGATAGGAGAAAAGCAGTCACATAATTTGAAAGACAATTTAAAAGACCAGTAAGTCACTGAAATATTGTTTTTATTATTTGAAAGACCAATAAATTATTGTAATATTAAAACAGGATCATCTGAAAATATTAGAAAGAATAAAATAAAATTTTAAATCCTGAAAAACAGAAAGATAACAGCTAACATACTATGGCTGTACTGCCAGGAATATTCTAAGTACTTTTTCAGAGTTAATATTAAATACTCACATCAACTCTATGAGACAGATATAAATATTGTTCACCATTTTAAACATGAAGAAAGCGAGACATTGAGATGTTAAGTAACTTGCCAAAGGTGTCAAAGATAGTAAACACTGAAATTGGGGTTCAATCCCAGGCAGCTCAAGATACTGTGCTTAACTTCATTTTTGAATAATATCCTCCATTTTAATCAGTTTTTTTTTTATTGAAGTAAGTTGATATGTGCTTACTTTTACCCACTCTTGCAGTGTATCTTAAAGTTCAGGTTGCCAAAAGCTGTGTGTGGGTGTGCATATGCTGGGTAATCATTTTACACTAAAGAAGCATGTATGTGTATTTACAAATTCATGTATAATTTCTGGGAGGATACAAAGCAAATTTATTAGTAGTTTTAGAAAATGGGACATGACAAAACATTTATTTCTTGCTTTATATGTCTTTACTATTTTAATGTTTGACAAACGTGATTTTTTTAAAAAAAATCAATACTTTGTCTACCTTATCTACTAGTCTTTTCAATCAATTTTTAATATTTATATTTCAAAACTAGACGAAAACTAAATATCTAAAAATCCTATACATGATTAATTTATCAGTAAAGAGGAAAGCAGAACAATAAATGAATCAGTATTATATACAAAGCATAGAAATATATGCTTCCACTTATATCATCTATTTTCTTTAATCTGTGATTTATTAGGATCCTTAGAAATAAACTGTTACTGAATTTGAGGTTTACTTATACAAGCAGACCTAGTATATAATTAGTATTTAACTAGTACTCAAAATAATTTGTATACATCATGTTAACCTTCAATTAAAAATTCACTGTAGTTGATTAAAAGATTTCAGTATAAGAAAATTATACCATGCAGTATGAGATAGTAAGGTTGAAGGACACACCAGTCCAGACTGTGCCACTTCAGAATAAGAATTATTTTCAGCTCAAGGCAGCTGGGACTCAACAGAGGCAAGAAACGTTTTCTGCCCTCCCCTCTTCCAGCTAAAAACAGGCATGAATTTCCTTTGTGCAATCTGTGCCATCAAAAAATGATGCACCCAGTTAAGTTACCTCTCATGTGATTTACAAAAGTAATTTCATGTGATGACATTTATGTGTCGGCCTTCAGAAATGACATAATTTTACCTAAGTAGACAAAATTTCATAGTTCTTTTTTTTAATCACTGTATGGAGCTTAAGTCAGAACTGAACTACATTTTCAAATAGTTTATGATTCCAGTGTATTTTTTGGAATAGTTTACAATTGTGGCCAAATATGGTTTTGGTATGTTTATGAATTTCTAATCTAACTGGGGACTGAAAATCTTGATAACACTGTGTGTGTGTGTGTGTGTGTGTGTGTGTGTTTGTGTGTGTGTGTTTGTTTTACTAGATATCAAAACCACGTAGGTAAGTATTTTAATGTGTTCCTGCCTGGCCTAGTTACACGATAGCACATTCTTCATCACATCCATTAGGAGATTCTGGGAATGGGGAGAAGAAACAACAAAATAAACACAAATGTGCTTCCTTAACCCATTCAGTCCTCAAAAACTGGTTTAAGCAGCAGAAGGACTGATTGTTGATATATGTTCATGTTAAAGACTCTCTGAAAAGAAGCGTATTAATTTTAGAAAAAAATATTTTGACAATTTAAATAATGACATCCTTAAAAATTATCACAATAGTTTCTACTTTACTACTTTATACAGAGAATGGACTCTGAAGAAGGAACATATTATTGGGAAATCTGCCTTTGTGTTTTTGGCAGAAGATCATTTCAAAAGCTTTCATAACGATGGTGATGATATTCAACTGATCTATACTTTCAATAGTTATTACCAAAGTCATGGTAGAATTTAGGAGTATTTTTGTTTTACCCTCCAAGTTACTGCTTTAATTCATCCTACTGAAAAGGGTTTTGCTCATATTCTGATACTCACGTAAAGGAAAAATTTTATGGGAACATATAACGTTAGACTATACTTTAGAGAACTTTTTTTGCACTGTAATCATTTTCAAATGAAATTTCAAATGTTTCTTGTGTGCAAGATACTGTTCAAACATAGAAAATGGCTTAATTTTTAAGAATTCTGTCATCTTACTGGGAACTTCCTGGTGACTCAGAAGGTAAAGAATTTGCCTGCAATGTGGGAGACCTGGGTTCGATTCCCTCAGGTCATCCCTGGAGAAGGGAATGGCAACCGACTCCAGTATTATTGCCTGGGAAATTCCACAGACAGAGGAGCCTAGCGGGTTACAGTCCAGGGGGTCACAAAGAGTCAGACATGACTGAGTGACTGAGGAAAAAAACTCAGGTCTTGAAGAAATCTTGCCATTGAAATACATATACTGGATATGTTTAAAGAAATCCAAATTTAAACTTATGTTATACTTTACATATGCCTATATATTTTATATGCAACTATATTAAAACAATATTAATTCATAATATAAACTCTGAAATATCAAAATGATTAACTATATATTTTCCTTTTAATAAGGCAAAAGTTGTATACATTATACAAGTAGTTTTAGTGTAAAATACAATTTTTAAAATGTCTTCCCTAAAAAACACTAAATGATAATAGAATTAACATGTCATGGCTTTATATGAATATTCATATTCCTTTTATAATAAATCTAGTTAACAAAATTAAATCACTTAAATTGAACATTCATGTATAGTTCACCCATATAATAGCTTGCAGCAATTCAAGTTATATGCAGAATAATATTTAATGAACTACATTATTTAAAATATGTTAAGGTGGGGAAAAGATATGGAGATAAAATATGAGCCTTTAAAAAGTAAAACTATATATATATTCAATTAACGTTGGATGATAGTGCTACAAACAAGTTTTACTTCCTTCTGACATATTACTTCTGTATATTTTTACAAATAATTCCTTTTATAATAAAATATTTTCTTTTAATTTCAAAAAGACTGATCCTCAGCTATTTGAAAATCGTAGCTATTGAAAATAATAGTCCTAGATAGCTAATGTTTTCGTATGGTCTACTTTGTGCTCACTTAAAATTATCAAAAGGAGAAAGTGAGTTGAGCCAAGCTCTTGACAGTTCTGGTTTTGCCACACTCTATGAAATGTCACACAAAAGATGTTCAACAAGATGTCGTACCCAGAGGAAAAAAAATCTCAATCAAGGATCTGATACTATTTGCCTTTGCAAGGAACCCTGAAAATAGATTAATCTCTATAATACGTCCCCAGTCTCAGCCTCTTCCTAGTTTGCTAGTTTCTCCCTCTGTATTACAAATTCTTCTGTGCCATTGCTAATTCACAACAAAGAGGATATTATGCTCAGGTACTTATTCTTGAAATCTTAATCCTACTAATTTTTGCCTGCTAATCCTACCAGACACTGAGATAGTATCAAATGATCTCCAAGTATGATCACTTACTCATGTGAGCACTGGATAGAAATGAATCAAGTGAAAAATCTAATATGAAGGCCAGTTTCCAGTTTGCAAGAAAAAGTGAAAGTGAAAGTCACTCAGTCATGTCTGACTCTTCACGACCCCATGGACTATACAGTCCAAGGAATTCTCCAGGCCAGAATACTGGAGTGGGTAGCTGTTCCCTTCTCCAGGGGATCTTTCCAATCCAAGGATTGAACCCAGGTCTCCCACGCTGCAGGCAGATTCTTTACCAACTGAGCTGTAGCTCAGTTGAGATAGAATGGGTTCAATTCCATTTTGAGATGAACCATAAATAAATGTTCCCAGTACATTAATGAAAAGCTACTTCTTTTTCCCTTGAAATTCTAAAAAAAAGTTTTCTTGAAAAGTTGTGGGGTTTTTTGCCAATTACATTATCCTTATCATCTGAAGACCTCCTCCAATTAAAAGTTATAAAACAGAAGCCACTGTTCGTTAATATTCTCTTTTTTCATATAGGTAGAGATCAAATAATGATTTTACAGTAATCTGAAAAGAACAAAGATGTTAAATATCTCTAAGTGGAACTAGGTAACGACTATAAGAGGGATCCAGGTAGGGGAAACATGATTGGACAAAATGCTCCAAGGAATCACAGAAAATGTCATTCATCGTGATGCTGAACTTGTAATTTCGTAAGTACATGAACTCTGACAAAGTAGTCTTATTTCATAGGCAAAAACAGCATCTTACACATTTCTACTAGAAAGGACAATGATTGAAATTTAAATTTTAGCATTAGCCAAGTGTTCTGCCTTTTCTGGTCCTATGAGACAGAAAAGTTACCGTTCATTTCCTCTCTGACTGCTGATTTTCAGTAATTCCTTAATTTGCTTTCATTGAATGGCTTCACAGGAAACTGTTACAAGGTCATGGTGGTCTAGTTACTCAAGTAAACAGTATCTTTCTTGAGCTGCACCTCCATTCAACAATGTTATTTTCAAATAAATAAAACCAAGATCATTTCTAATTGATATAAAAAGTTCAACAATGACAAATTTCCATCACATATAATGGAAGAAATAAATTTTGCAAGGATATGAGGCTGACATCTATGGTTTTTACACACTGTGGAATGATTTCTAGAGAACACCAGATGCCACTGCAATGTTACGTCAAAGTTAACAAAAGAGAATCAAGCAAGCCAATAGCTTAGGAAACCTTAGTGTAAGACGGGCCAGAGAATGTTTCCTTTGTAATAAAGGAATATTTGCACTCACAAAGCGAAGTCATCACACATAAAAAAAGGTACCTGAGGACAATATAAAATGGAATTATATGGCTGTAGACCCAGAGGATAAGAAGAGCCCATTTTATTGTGTTAACAACGGTATATAATGAGATTCCCTGCACTGCCTATAGGAAATTGAAGGACCCCAGTGCCTAAAAGGTAAAAAGTAATGGCTAATTTTATTCTCCTCTATTTTGGCTTTCTCTTGTCTGTTTGTTCACTCTGTCTCTGACAGAAGGATTCCAAGGAGCCAAAAAAAAAAAAAAAAAAAGTTGTACAAAACAGGGGTCTCAAAGGCAGGGCAGGCACCTAACAAGTAAGAAAAAAAAAAGCTTTTAAGTGGAGAATCCTGGCTGCTACTGTCTACACATGTCAATACTGAAAAGAATGGGGGCTGACTGATGAGCATAAAATTATGGAACAATAAAAAGGCTGGAGAATATTACTTCTTATATACATAACCTTTATACAAAATCTAAATAAAATCAAGCCATCTGATGGAGAGTCTCCAAAGTGCCCTCGTTTTTCTTTTCCTCTCTCTCCCCAAACTACAGTTGGCCTTCTGTATGCAGAATCTATGGATACAGAGGGCCAGAGGTCCACAGGATCAACTGTTAGGGACTTGAGCATCCTCAGATTTTGGTACCTAAGCCGGGGTCTTAGAACCAATTCCCTTCAAGGACAACTGTACCAGTCAGATACCAGCCACACTGGATTAGCACCTACCTTATTTAACTTATTTAACCCATCTTGGCTCAGAGGATAAGGGCATCTGCCTGCAATGCAGGAGACCCAGGTTCGATCCTGGGTTGGGAAGATCCCCTGGAGAAGGAAATGGCAACCCACTCCAGTATTCTTGCCTGGAGAATCCCATGGACAGAGAAGCCTGGTGGGCTACAGTCCACAGGGTCGCAAAGAATTGGACACAACTGAGTGACTTCACTTCATTTATTTAACTCATTTAACTTAATCACCTCTCAAAAGGCCCTATCTCCAAATATAGTCACATTCTGAGGTACTGGGTTTTAGGGGTTCAGCATATGAATCTGGGGAGAGGGGACACAATTCAACCCATAATGGTATATTTCTGTTAAGATGACTGGAGTGTTGTGCCCTTGGAACAAGGGTTATTAGGTTATTAACTGGTGAATCTCAGTGTGGGTTGATGAAGTGATAATCCGGCAATTTAGTCTGGTGATTCCAAATATCTGTCAAAATTTTCCTCTTGGCTTAAAATTTTTTCTCAGGGAAGAATCTTCCTCCTGCTTGGAACAACATAAGGGAAGGAGACTGGCAATCTAACTATTCAATAATGAAGATAAGCAATTGTTCTCAAATTCTTTATGTAATAAAACTCTTACCTTCTCCTAGTGGTGAAAAGGAAGATTTTCACCTGTTGCACTGTTAGGGAGATTACTCAAAGCATCAAACTAATCTCCTGATCTTCTTTGCACATTCTAATTTTTAGAGGTACCTGGAATGTCAACTTCTGATGTTCTCAATGGTTCTCCATTTCTTTATGTGGGTCCAAGTTTCTGTCGGGTATCATATTCCTGTGTTTGAAGAACTTCCTCTAACATTTCTTGCAGCACAGGTCTGCTGCTAATGAATTCTCTCCCACAAAACTGGTTTTTTTTTTTTCACTTTTATTTTTGAAATACTTTTTTTTTTTTACTGAATATAGAAATTTGGGTTGACAGACTTTATTTTTTCCAGAACTTAAAAAAATTTCACTCCACTTCAGAAGCAAGGCTTCTGAAAAGAATTCGGGTAAAATTTGTATCTTCGTTGCTATGTCTGTCATTTAATCAGTTTTTTTTTTTCCTCTCTTCAAAATTTTCATTTACTCTTGCATTTTGGGTAAATTAATATTAACGTGCCTAGGTGACTTTTCTTTATATTTATCGTACTTGAGAATCTCTGGATTCCTCTAGTCCATAATTTAATGCATTTTGTTATCTTTAGAGAATCTGCCCATTCTGCCCAAATATTTCTTCTATTCCATACTTTCTCTTCTTCTACATTCCCATCATACAAACATTAGACTTTAGTTTAAGAAGTCTTTGAAACTTTGCTATTTTCCCTACTCTCTTTTTCTCTTATTTTTTGGTTTGGGTAATTTTTATCATTCTGCCCTCAAGTTCACAGATTCTTTCCTTAACTGAGTCAAGTCTTCAAAATAGATCATTGAAGGCATTCTTCATCTCTGTTACTGTACTTTTAAAAATATTTCCAGCATTGGTCATGAATTAATGTTAATGAATCAAAAACATTAAATAAAGTGTTTTTACACAGAAACACACAATATAAAACAAATTATACACTGATTTGTTGAGGAAAATGCAATCAAAGGCTCACAGGAATATAATACTATATTTTCCCTAGGAGCAAAGATGTAATATTCCCTAATAAAGTGTTTGCAGCAACATTATAGAACATAACTACTGTAAATAATAGTAGTTATTTACAGACTGTACTTTAAAAGATAAAAGAAAAAAAAAATTCTGCTGGATGCATAAACAATTTAAGGTCCAACTTAAACTATTACCAGGATAAGAAGACCTCAAAGTCCCCCTTTTTAACAATAAATTAACTGAAATGAACTCACATGATAAAACCACTTGACACATAATTTCAAAATAATAAGTATTATGACCTAATTAAAATATGAAGGAAAATAAGAATGTATGATAAACTAATGTATTTCATTTTATTTATACCTCAGACTCAACTACACTAAAAGACAAATCTCCATAAATTTCCACAACTCTTGACAACCACCAACCATTTATTCATTTGGCTCTTCTGCAATTTAAGAAAACTGTGATTATAGTGTACAGAGCAGGCCACAGTAACATCTAATGTGCAAACTTACCACATACAAAGTCCATCTTATGCACACGTGAGAATCTGAGATCAGGTAAAATGTACTAAGACATATTACAGAGTTGTACAAAATTAGGTTTTGGAATGAAATCTTCTTAAAATAAATAATGGAATAGCTTTCTCTTTCAGCAAAATACTCTGTCAGTGACAATTTTTCCAATCACCCCCAGAGGCCTCTTAGGTGCACAGGCCACCAATTCTTTGCCAAGAAACCTCATCCACACTGCTCAGCATAAAAGTTTCCATGGCTCAGATAAATGGTTTTGCTCTTTTTCAGATCAGACTTTCAACTCTGCTTCATCACTGTGACACTCTATTTGACCGGTCAATTTGCAATGGAAGTTTATTTTAACAATATTTGCAAGACTGCAGCTGCAGCCCTGCAGTCTCCCATCTGCCATCACACACCCACAGCCGCTACCGCTACCAAGCAACACTCCCCTTTCATAAAGGAGAAACACAGACAAAAGTGCTCTCTGACAGCAGAGTGTGTTGTGGATATTTTTCTTTAAAACATTTAATAGCTCTGCTAGAAGCAAAAAGAAAGGTAAAGATACAGTTTTATAATTACACTATGACAATCATAGCCGAACAGGAGAAAAAAATCACTCATCTGTGAGCTGAGCTGCTTCTATCTGGAGGAGCAAGAAGGACCTAAGAAGAACATTTTTGGTTCTTTCACACCAACATATCAGGGCCTGGGGAAGCTGGGGTTTGCAATTCCCTTCTTATGTGCTCTCAAATATTAATTATCGTGTGCTTTTCATAAAAACAAGGGTGAGAATTTGAGTGTGAAGACACTAGTTTCTGACTCTGTACAAAATAACAGACAAAATGTTGGGCAGATTGCTCCACTCACCCTGAAAGGTCACCTAATTCATTCCTTTAACTCCATGCACCTGTCAGCTGTGCAAAGGAGGATCTCCTCTATCTTCAAGATATACACAATTACTCTTGTCAAAGGAAAATGAGAACCAAAACAATTACCAGAGGATACAAGCTAATGAGACTCTCTTCAATTAAACTGTCTTGATGATTTAATTTAAAAGTTTAGTGCCCTGGTACAGCATCTTCTCATGGTAACGCAGGTTTGTTCGATTCACTAAAGTATTGTAAGCAAATTCTGTATTTGCTAACCTAGTACATCACTGTTTTTAATTTTAAGAATACTAATTTACAAGCCACGTCAGGTACAATGCTCTGTATTAATAGTTTTGTTGTATCTTAGGTAACAGTGACATCATATTGCTAACAAAGTCACAGCTTACTAATGCCATTCAAAGAATGAGGATAATTCATTTTTTAAGTTTTGTGGTAATTTTTAAAATTTCTTTATCACAAAAATTATAACACTGATTTATTATAATAAATTCAGTTATTATGATATCACCAAAGGAATTTTTGCCCAACTACTTAATATTTTTACAGATGTTGGCGCATACATGTTTAAAACTTCCTGTAGATTTCCATAGAGAATTTCCCATTGGTGGCACTGCATTGAGCCTAACACAAGCCCAGGAAGACAAAATGGTCAGAAAATTCCAGATGTTTGTTTGTGCAGGTGTTTTCTTTGTTGGAACATGGGACTCCCCTTACAATGCAAATGATTTTTTAAACCCCATGTTATAATAGGATTCTGTTGGAATAAATATATATCTTGATATGCATAATATATTTAAAGCTGAAGGTAGAGATTCTGTCTGCTCGCCTCCCTATTACCCCCCCATTTTCCCATCCACTACTATTGGCTCCAGCTTCCCTGTGTTATCTGCCCCTAAACTAGGGTATCTCCAGCCAAACCACTGTACACTTATAGACTGAAGTACACTGGGATTACGGAGAAGGCGATGGCACCCCACTCCAGTACTCTTGCCTGGAAAATCCCATGGATGGAGGAGCCTGGTAGGCTGCAGTCCATGGGGTCGCTAAGAGTCGGACATGACTGAGCGACTTTACTTTCACTTTTCACTTTCATGCATTGGAGAAGGAAATGGCAACCCACTCCAGTTTTCTTGCCTGGAGAATCCCAGGAAGGGGAGCCTGGTAGGCTGCCGTCTATGGGGTTGCACAAAGTCGAACATGACTGAAGTGACTTAGCAGTAGCGGTAGCACACTGGGATTAATGAAATATTTATTCACTAAAAGGCCTCATCTGGAAAGTGTACAGTTAGGTGATGTAGGCATGAGCTTGCTGCCACATGGTACAAGTTCATTATGTTAAAATCTTATCTAAATTGGAATAATCTGACCTAATGAAGTTTGGATGGGATAAAAGAGCCAACTTTTTGAAGATGCAAAACCATTCTTAGATGACTGTGCATGCATGTTAAGTCACTTCAGTTGTGTCCAACTTCATGCAACACCATGGATTACAGCCCATCAGGCTCCTCTGTCCATGGGGATTGACTATTTCAGGCAAGAATATTGGAGTCAGTAGTCATTCCTTTCTCCAGGGGATCTTCCTGACCCAAGGATTGAACACACATCTCTTATGTCCCTGGGATTGGCAGACAGGTTCTTTACCACTAGTGCCACTTGGGAAGCCTTTCTTAGATGATGCCAGCATCTAAATCTAATTACAGCTCGTAGTGAAAATTTGGAAGTTTTTTACCTTTTCTTTTCAACCATGGTTCATAACTGAGTCTTTTCATTACTTAATTCCTATAACACCTGCTCTCAGTTTTTAGTACTACTCAAGAAGGACCCTCTCATTGGGCACTGGTGATGGGATTATGGCTTGGGTAACCATGGGTCATGGCACTTCATCTGCCTTTTATATATCTCCTCTTTATTAGTGTCCAAGTTCAATTCCTTAGATATACTTTAATCCCTGCTCCATAAAGGCAATTTATATAAATCCCCAACTCTGCCCTAATTCCTTACTCAATTGCATGGCTGCCTGAAACTCCCACCATCAGAGATGCCCAGTGTGGGACAGCCAGCCTACCCAGACATTTGTTAGCTTCACGTAATGTGCAGCAAGAACTCAGATGCTTGGATTTCAGTTTCTTAAGTAAGCCTGGACGTAACAAAAGCTGAGTCTTAACCCAGTTAGGGCTGAAGGTGATACCAAAACACCAGTCTGTGTGCCCAATGCACAGGGAATCCAAACAATACCAAAATGTGTGAGTTTGCAGCAGAGAACGGTGTACTGACGGCCCTGCAAGGAGACAGGTGGCTCATGCCTTAGAAACCTCAAATTGCCCAAAAGCTCTCAGCGAAGCCCTATTCCAGGAAAGGCGAGGGAGGGTGTGGTGAATTGCTGCAAATGACTTGTTGTCAGATCCTGTTTCTTGAGGTCAGGTCATGGTCAGGTAACATGTTCCTGTCAATCTCCATCAAACAAAGGTTATTCTCTGTTCTGACAAGAAAAGGCCAGGTCCCCTGGCACAACCGTCACCCTCCAAGGTCCAGTCCTGGCTGAGAGGAGGCAGATTTCGGCTGGCAGCTCCCTCAGGGACAGGTCCCCAGACCTTGCCCAGCCGTCATCAATGAGGGAGCCGGGGACCCACGACCCAAGTGGCCCTTGGGCTCCTCTGGCCACCCATACGCCAGGGGCTGGGCCAGAGACTCTGTTCTGCACAGACAGCTCCCGCCATTGGGTTACAGAGGCGGGGACGCGGGAGAGGTTCACCGCCCCTCAGGGCCTGGGCCGGGACAGTGGGAAGCCTTGGCGAGTCTCTGGAGCCGTGCAGGACACAGCCCCAGCCTGTTCCACGGCGCCCCCAGTTCAGCCGCCAGTCTGAGGCCATGTGAGCTGGAGGCTCCTGAGGAGAAGGCCGGGATCCGCCTCTTACCTCAATCTCCGCCTGACAGCCACCACTCCACCAATCCTTGGCTGAAATGGACACTTAACAGTCACAGTGACAGCTGATTGCCGGGGAGGGGGGGGGGGCCCGCGGCAGCGCCAACCAATGTCCGAGCAGAACCACTAAAGGCCACGCACAGGCAGGCGCTCACCTGGGGGAGGGGCCCACTGTGGCGCTGACCAATGGCTGAGCGACCATTAGCATCTCCCGGTAAGTGTTGCCTGGTAACAGAGTGGGGTCAGGGCGGTGTGGGTGCACAGTAAGGGCTGCTGTGCTGCAGGCTGTACATGGCTGTGCTCTATAACAAAGGCACTACAGCACTTATAGAGTTCCTGTTTTAGACTGAGACTTGTTCCCTGTACTGTGTCAGTCTATACCCTGGAGTTTTTCAATTTCCAGGACCATTCCCAAAATGTCTGCTAGATCCTCCTCAGGCTACAGCTTCTCTCATACCTTCACCTGCCCAATGTCAGTGGCAGAACACCTCAGTCACGTGTTTCAGAAACCCCTTGAGATTGCTGTGTCCCCTCTCACTTGTCCAGGACAAGAGCAAAAGGGCTACAAGGGGGTCTGGATCAAAATCCAAAGTCTGGATCTCAATCTAACAAGGACCCAGTACACACTCAGAATGAAAGAAACGAAATAAGATCCAAACTGAAAACTGAGTGGTGGAATTATGGTGCTACAAAATTATTTTGGGGGGAGGGTGAGGGTGCTTCCCTGATAGCTCAATTGGTAAAGAATCCACCTGCAATGCAGGAGACCCCGGTTCAATTCCTGGGTGGGGAAGATCCCCTAGAGAAGGGACAGGCTACCCACTCCAGTATTCTTGGACTTCCCTTGTGGCTCAGCTGGTAAAGAATCCACCTGCAATTTGAGAGACCTGGGTTCTATCCCTGGGTTGGGAAGATCCCCTGGAGAAGGGAAAGGCTACCCACTCCAGTATTCTGGCCTGGAGAATTCCATGGAGGTATAGTCCATGGGGTCAAAGAGTCAGACACAACTGAACAACTTTCACTTAATACATCACAGAAGTTTTTGTCCTTGAAGCCCACACTTAATGTACATAAAGTTCTGTCATGTTCAACCTCACACAGAATACCAACTGCTTATGTTCTAGGATTAACAGATACAGAAAGATGAAGTAATAATATACTCAGGACTACCTTCAGTGCTCAGGTCATAGTCTACCGGGCGGATAACTTGGGCAGTTAAATCATATGGTCACACAGCTGACTGACACACAGCTCTCTGAATTCTGGGCTGAGAAGCTAGAGACCCTTATTATGCTGTTATTCTCTTGTACTTTGGAAAGAGTGGGCTTTTAAAAAAGGCTTAAAGCCTACTGTGACAGATTTCTCTGGGACTTCGTAAAAAGAAACATGAAAGGATAAACAAAAAACTAACCAGGATGGCTATTTATAAGGAGCGAGGGTTAGGAGTAGAAGAGGCCTGGGACAATTGTGGAAGTGAGTCTTATATAAAGCTTTTTGTAAAGTTTTGATTATTTTAAACCATGCAATATCACCTATAAAGAAGAAAAAGAGTGAAAAGCAATTAGGATGGTACTTAGAAATTAAAAAGAAAGAGATATGATACATGAATAACTGAAATTGGAAAAATACCTCTTTGATATGAAAACTTTACAGCCCAGCCCTCACCTCCTTATCCTTTTTTCCTTGGGTAAAGTCAATATTCCTGAGGACTCCATGTGGGCCTCCTTTTCTTCTCAGTTTATGTTGTCCCCTAAAAAGTCTCCTTTCCTAGACTGGTTCCATCTCCAGCCCAAATATATATACATCTTTTGATACATTTTTTTCCCCTAGGAAAAACAGCTTGTCATTTTTTTGCATTTTCCATCCTACCCAGCATAACATCTAACACCTAGTAATGAATTCATTCATAGTCCAGTTAATTATTTTAATTTAGCCTAACCCATTCTCCTCTACTTAAAAATTAATTAAACAGTCTAGCCAAAAAGAATCCTTTCTAGAGGTAAATCTACACAAGAACAAATGCTCTTTTTTTTTTCTTTTAAAACCAATTCTAGAAGTATCATTTAAGGTGACTTAAGAACAACACTGTTGTCAATTATTTCTATTAATAGCACTTATTCATAAGGCTACTTTGGACTTACTAAGTCAGAATCTCTAGGTACAAACCTGGAAATACATGTTTCCCATATTGTCCATGAACCTCTAGTATTCAGATAGGTTTATAACGATTACTCTATATATCTCCCTAATAGCAAATATGGTCGCTCCAATTATTCAGAACAAAGGTCTTTCCAAATCCTGACCTACTTCCCATAACTAAGTTCAAAATGAGAAGAAAAGTAGATGATTAGAGAGGGGGTAAATGAAATAAATTTAAGAACAGTTATTCAATATAATTAATTTCTCTTCAATACTATACTGAAAGAGTAGAGAAGGAAGGAATCAAATAGATTCTGTTACACAGAAAATTATTCCAAGTAGTAAACTGGCCAAGTGGAAGGGATAAAAATGAATAAGCAAAGAAGAAGGTTACTGACAAATGAACTCAGAGAGGATTAGGAAAAAATAAAGCACAGGGGTAGTTTTCCAAGTTTTAAAGGATGTGCAAGCTATCTTTCTTTAATGTACCTAAAATTTCATCTTGCAGTTCTTTGTTGGGAAAAATGCCTCAAGTTCATGGAGGGAACTCAAGTTAAACCTCTCTACCATGACTATAACTTCTTATAAACCACTCTAAAGATATAGACTATGTCACATCTAAATGAGAAACAAACCACCAATATTTGATGCTGCATTAAAAGGTAGTTACTAAACTGCAGCATTTTGGCTGAACGAATGATCTCATTACTATAGAGACAGTTTAAATTTTCCTTGTTTTGTTCTCTTTTCAGTATTCTTTGCTTTTCACCATATTCAGAAAAAAATCAATTCCATACCACTACAATTTGTGGCAATATCTAAAACAGCTGTGGCTGAATGCTGTCGTACTTGAAATCTCTTAAATTACATGAGTGCAAAGACTGAATTTCTTGGGGAACAGACAACAGCAGAAACAAAGCTCAGCATGAAGGCCAAACATATTCCCTAATGAGGCTTTGATGAAGTCATAAATTCCTCTTTTTCTTCTCTAAGTGAAATTTCCAAACAAACTATACATGTGTCACAAAGAGAAAGAGCAAAATTCAACAATTTTTTAAGGGGTAAATCATACTGATAATTTAATCAACTTTATATGTAATCTTAAGTTATCTCACAAATTCTAGCAAAGGTGTGTCTGATTATTTCTAGAACCATCTTGGCTGAATTACATAGCAAACAGTCACACATAAATACTTGACTTAGATTTTGGCCTTTTCAAGATTCAAGAGTGTAAAACTTCAGTTTTTTTTAAGAGCTGCTATTGAAGCAAATACCTGCAAAAATATACTTGTTAAAATATCTGTTTTAAACAGATCAATGACAAGTTTCATGAGGTGAATGATATTATATACAGCTGTAAATACCATTAGTATTACTTCAGGCAAACTTAACTATCATTAAAGCAACTTCTGGGAATATGGTCATATAATGCATGTAGTGTTCACAAACTGAAAAAAGCAGCAAAATCATATGGCAAGAAAACCCTGGTAGTTTGCAACATCATAAGCTCACTATGATTAATAAGAATGCAACACTTCATCAACCTCAGACTACTGTGAATTCCAGGATTTGAAGTAAAGACAAAGAAAGCCCCTCTCTGCTGCTCAAAGTATTCTACTGTCATATTGAAATTATCTTTGCATGACTATAAACCAGTGTGTTCATTTGGGGGGGGATAAATATCACATAAATCCATGGTTATATTATGGATTTATTGTTCCTGGATGATGAATGATTACAAAAAAATTAGCAAATTCACTGAACTTCTGTCATTCCAGTTTATTTGTTTATATGATAACTTTTCCATTAAAATTCTTCAACACACAAACTCATAAGTATCAAGTGTGCTCTACAGGAAAAGTCAGCCTTTAGGAATTATAAAATATATATGCAATTTTAACAAGTGTAAGTCGTTAAATTAATATCTCTATAACATGTGCCTTCTGAAAGCATTTTAATTTTCCAGTATGAAAACATTTATATACAACAGTTAAATAAGAAGTCAACAAATAACCACACTAATACCTTTTTTGGGTTGCTTTGTATTGATTTTTCTAATTATTAAGTAAAACACTTGGAGTATTAGTCCTGGAATATGGTAGGTACTCAGTAAATGGAAGCAAGAATAGGTACAATGTTTATGTAACAAAATAAGTGCAAGAAATTTTTAAGTATGCTGAAATTACATGTGGGTTATGTAGTCAGGAAAGATTTCCTAGAGGATAAGGTACTTGAGTAGAAGAGCATTCTAGGTTGGAATGAGAAATAAATGGAGGAAAAAACACAGATATAACTGTATTAATAAGAATCCAAGGAGATGAACATGAGGCAAAAATCAGCTACAGTTAACAGAAAATTCCAAAGGCAAGGCTTAGAAGTGTGGATGTCTTCAAATAGGCTATAGGGATCACTGAAGGTTACTTGAAAACATCTTTTAAGGAAGATTAACCTGCCTTTGGTGAGCCAGATGAGAAAAAGAAAACAAACATGTTAAATATTATCATAGTAACTTGGGAAAAAGTGATGAGGCAGCACTAGAGTTGGGTGTTAAGTAGAGGCAATAAAAACTGAAATTGGAGATGTTTCAAAGGGAGAATTAACAGAGCTTAGACGTAACTCCATGTCAAGAACAGAAGAGTGGGTAGAGTTAAGACTATTTCTAAGGTTTCCAGCCCGAAGGTCATAAAAGCTGGGAAGTTGGAAAACAGCAGTATTTTAAGTGGGAGAGAAGTGGAAAATATATAATACCTTCTAATTGTAAAAGCCCCCTAACATTTATTCCTTTCCCAAACATATATCTTATGATGGTGAGATGGGCAATGCAGATGTTATCACCACTTAACAAATCTGAGGAACAGGGAAGGAAGAATAATCAGTGAAAGTTTAAGGTAATTCAAGAAAATAGTCCCTTCTGTCTCCTATATCAAAGTTCTTTCCCACAAATAAATTTTGTTTATCATCATGATATATAATTCATCAGAAACAGATTATTCAAATTGCAATTATTAACTTGTTCTTATTCATTCAATAAATATTTTTGACTCTTACCTACCAGGCACTGTTGTAAGCATTGGATGTATTGTAATGAACAAGGTAAACACTATTCCTACTTTTTATTTTATGGGAAAAGACGAAGAATTCAACACACAAACACAAAATTTCAGATGGTGTTAAAATACCACAAAAAACAAAGGTTGGTGTGCTGCGAAAGAGAATGGCTCATTTAGATGGACGGACAGGGAAGTCCTCGGGCTTCCCAGGTGGCTTAGTGGTAAAGATCCACCTGCCAATGCAGGAGACACAAGGAATGTGGGTTCCATCCTTGGGTCAGGAAGATCCCCTGGAGAAGGAAATGGCAATCCCCTCCAGTGTTATTGCCTGGGAAATCCTATGGGCAGAGGAGCTACAGTCCATAGAGTCGCAAAGAGTCAAACACAACTGAGTGATGACTGAGCATGCATGCACGGGGAAGCCCTCAATGATGAAATGGTATTTGTGCTAAGACCTGAATAACAAGAAACTAGCCATGTGATATCCAGCAAAGTGTTTCAGGCAGACAAGAAAGTATAAAGGCTGTAAGGCAAACAAATACAAACAGACCAGTCAAGGAAGAGAAAAAAGGCCAGTGTGGAAGATGAGAGAAATGGCAGATGAGGTGGAAAGGGCAAGCATGGGCCAGGGAGCCAAGACCAGTAGGGCCTCAGTGTTCAGGTAACTGTACATCCTCATTTGCCTAAGACAGAGCTAGATACTCCTGTTCTTCAGGTGCAATTACAAATACAACTTCTTTTCAACTGCAGAAAGTTCTGATTTCAATGATAAATTAAATGGTCACCCTAGTTCCAGACAATGCATGATAAAAGACAGAATTAAATCCCAAATGTAATGGGAAACCACTAGAGGAATTCAGAGTGGATTACTCTAAAATGATCAATGTATTCATTTTAAAATGTCATGCTTCTGTATTAACATAAGTTAATTATATAAGCTTACTGTAGCTGTTTTTAAAATTCTCCTCCATCAGACTTCTCTTTTTAGGTTAAACATAGTTTTGTGATTACACTTCAAATCTCTCCTATCTTCAACACACCAAAATGAATTGAACTATCTGTATTTCTAGAGAGTAGAGCACAGACCCATCACGTGAGAGTAGACACACTTGTAACACCAGCTGGCTGAAAGGACATATAATGACCAAAAATCTACCATGAATTTGATAGCTGTATAAATAAATTCACATTCATTGAATAGGATTGCTTCTACATACATCTGAAAGACAGCAAAACATGTGAGTCACATATTATTAATTCAACCTACTGTCAATGCTGGGATTTGCAGAACTCTTAAAATCACCCATCAAACACACACAAGTTGGAAATTCCCTGGTAAAGTTTATCCCAGAGGTTTTACTTAAAAAACAGAGATTATGTAACATAGGCTACTATGTTAATATTTCTATTATTGTACATGCATAATATTTATCTTTCACATCCAAGTTTTTCAAGTTAGCTCTGAGGAAAAAATGACCCGTTTATCTTAAAACCCTACCAAGTCACATAATTTTTTGAATGAACACTTAAAATGATAGGTTAATGAATGGGTTATAATACAAGAAGTCATAAAGTAGATTTAACAGATGCTAACTATTAAGCAGGAAAATGCTCCTGAATTCTTATCATCTTAGTCAATAAAAAGTAAATGCTACTTTTTGGACATTTACATCATGCTTTATATTGTGCTTTTCATGCTTTGTACTACATCATGCTTTATATACATCATCATGCTCCATCATGCTTTATATTGGACTTTTTTGTACTATAATTTAATATACATTTGGTTCTTGGGTAAACATATGGCTGATTAATGTTGATGTTTGGTAGGAACCAACATAAAATGTAAAGCAATTATCCTTCAATTAAAAATAAATGAATTTAAATATATATGTACACATTGTGCTTTAAGTAAAATTAGATGCGAAATTACAAACATAATGAACTCCTCTGTGGCTATTCTTTTTTAAAATAAATATTCAATCTGGAAAAACATAACTAGTTTTATTTGAATTGATCTTACAAATAAAACTGTATTCTAAGAAAAAATAGAAAATATTTGCTAAACTGCATGTCTTTATACTTATATTTGTAGAAGTATCTGCTGAGCATACAGCACAAATTTTTTTTTTTTAAATCATCAAACAACTTCTATATGTATTACTTCCAACTGCCAAGGCCTAAATAATGTGTCACCTTTAAATCTACACTTCATCCCACAACGCAAAAGGTTAAAGTGGTCCCCAATGAATTAATCAATATAGCTGACCAAAGTTACTGCAAATCCAAAAGGAAAACCGAAGGCAGCTAAAATAACTGGAGAGAATGGGAAAATTCTTCAAAATCTCCTTCAGTTTTAGCAAAGGTACAGCCCTAGAGAAAGTGTACTCATAATGGACTTTTCAGGCTCAACAAGAATGTCCGCAAGGGCACTCAACTGTATTTACCACAAAGCAGTACCAGAAACATTCTTCACTGTGAACCAACAATGAGGTCATTCAAAACGCAAAAATATCCTGGAGAAGTAAAGCGATTGTGACTCAAGAAGTGAATTTTTAACAAGAAAGGTTTACAGTTAGTTGGGAAAAGAGAGTCAGAGATTGTGTCACTGAAGACTGAAACCATATTGATGGCCCTCTAGAACTGACATGGTACCCAACAACTAAAAAATGTACCGTAAAACATTTGCTTTGAAAAACTTACTTAATAGTCCCTATTGATACAAGTTATTCATCTAGAATATAGAAGTTTAAAAGCCCTTAAAAAGAATGTGAAGAGATGACATGACTTTAATGCCGTGGCTGGAACGAGTATAACTCCAGTGGAAGTAAATGTGAAATAACTCTCTGCTGCTGCCAACAATGGTGTGTGTTATCCAGCACCTGGAGGGATCTCTCAGGCCCCTCTATGCTCTCCTGAATTACTCCATTGTTGAAATCAAGAAATCCAGGAGAGGCACCAGCACCAAAACCAACACCTGCAAAAAGCTTTTGATTACAAACGTCACAATACATTTGGCTTGTGGTCACAGATGGCTGCAGGTCATTGTTTCTCTGAGAAGGAACAAGGAAAAAAGACTTGATCAACCAAGTTGGTTACAAACATTCAGAAATAATTTTGGAATTTCAGGATCAAGAAGACCTAAATGTTTACTTTTTTTTTTTTTTTTTTTTGGAGGATCTCTGGACTCTTATTTCTGATCTAATTGAATCAAATATGATGAATTAGAGACAAGCAATTTCATACCGGTATGAAAAAGAAGGAGGTGAGAAGTCATTAGCACATAAACAGCCGCTGATATCCCCACAATTGGAATCCACGGCAGAGAATCTTCAGAACTCAATCCAACAATTATCTGTGTAAGCCACCATCTTTCCTCTTTAAAAATGTATCCTCTTATTTTTTTTAAAGTATCCTCTCAGAAAACGTGCATATTAAGAAAAAGTTAGATATAACAGAAGTGAAAAAGTACATTATATGATGCTACAAATTCCAATGTTATAAAACAGTAAGCGTCTAAAAGCTTATAGGGAATACAAGAGATCATCAAGTCACCTGCCTTTAGGAAAAAAATATCTAAAATCTTCCTTTAGCAGCTTGTTTCAGTGTTTTATAATATCTCAACTCAGCAATTATAACTGGCTATTCTCTGTTGCTGCAATTTAAGGTCATTTTCTCCATTTGATTTTTAAAAAGATAAAATATATGTCAATATATTTCATGTGCTTAAAGGAGTTAGAAGGAGTTAGTCATCTTACCTAGTTTTATAAGGACAAATAAAGTCTCAAACCTTTTCAATTTTACTCTTAGGATTTATTTTCTATTCTTTTCATTCTTGCTCTTTATTGAATCTACTCAAATTTTACCACATCCTTTTAAACCAAATCTATTCCTCTAACAAAAACTGGATCAAAAAAATTTTTAAGCTCAAACAATGGAAAAAGAAGTTAATAACTATTTACTGTACAGCCCTTTATAGTTTTCAAGCCATTTATTTTCCTCTTTTAAACTCATTAGAATCTTTCAAATTAAAAACAAAAAATGGATACTATATTTCTATCTTTCAAATGATACCACAGGGGCAAAATGCTCACATTTTTCTCTTTTAAACTTCAATTTCATACGGTGGAGGAGGATTTCATACAGTAGAAAGAAAAAAAAGTCCAAGTGATGAGGAAGAGCAATAGTCAAGGTAGAAGAGACGAAAGGAGAGGGAATCCACTTCAGGTGACCTTAATCTTTTCCTAAATAGGAGGTAAGAAAGATTCATAAAGGGTGTCTTTCAGGACTTGAGAGAAGCAGTTTAGCACAGTCATTGGGAGACAGAGACCAGATATTAACTACAAACAACAACAAAAAAACAGTAACTGCCTCATTTCCCCTCACTTAGCCTATGGTTTCACCTGGTGTTTATACTTTTCAGTAAAAGTTTAAAACACAGGATCTCCAATGTGCTATTTTTCTCCTGCACTAAGTGGAACTTAAATCTTGGCCAAACTAAAGAGTAAACCACTAAATCTTACCTCTGAATTACTTTACAACCTAAGAAAATTAGTGAATAAAAGGCCTAGGTATTTAACGACAGAACTGGGGACAATTATTAAAGCAAAGAGTAAAATAAAGAGTAGCAAACAAATGGCCTGGGGCAGTCTGTGGGAGTTAGAAAGTTTAAGTTCATGTTTAGAAATGATGTTAGTCAGTCTACACTCTGAGAAGTCAGTCTCACACTCTGCCTATATTATCCTAATGAGGCACCACTAATTACCCCCAATACACACACATACCTGCAATGAACGAGAACCCAAAGGGAACTGAAGGCTCCTTAGAATTTAATTTGAAATCTGACTCCCTTAAGTGATGAAAACAACACAGAGGAATACAATAAAATAGTTTTAAAGAAAGAAGAAAAGACAATTTAGCAGTCTCAATTTTTATACATGTTACTGTGACTTCACAAGTAGCAAAATTTCCATGTCTCTAGCTGTGAAGGGAAATATTTTAAAAATATGGGTCTAAGAGAAATTATACAGCAAGTGGAATACCTAAAATCTGTCTTGA